>NW_007726486.1:8171-22013 GCF_000696425.1 Galeopterus variegatus | reverse complement strand
AGGTTAGCTCTCTTGCTCAGTCATTGGCCATGTGATACCCTGAGTCCTGTAGAGTCACCACCAAGAGAAAGGCCCTCACCAGGTGCACCCCCTGGACTGTGAACTTCCCAGCCTCTGAACTGAAGAAATAAGTTTTATTTCTTAATAAATTATCCTGCTTCAGGCATTCTGTTATAAGCAACAGAAACAGACTAATACAGGCAGGAAGGAGTGAAAGCAGGGAAGCAGTTGGGACACAATTATAGCTCGCAGCCTTGATCCACTTCTGACCTGTGGTCTTTCCAGATAGAAAAATAAGACATCACCATACTCTAGGTTCACTCACTTTTTTTTCTTGGCCTTTGACCCGGGTTCATAGTTTGTGGCCCCCTTATTTCTTGGTCTCTTTTTCCCTTTATCTAAGATATGTCATGAAGTCAGTTACATTTCCTGCAAATGTCTAGAGCTCTTACTCTGACCCCCTATGCAGAGGAATGTGCAGAATTTTCCTTCTGGTAGAGACACATAGCAATTGCACCTGGAGTTACCAGACCCTGATATCCAGATGGATGACAGTATTTATAGAAGCTGGGCACTGTTTCCTAGAAGTTGCTAAATATTCAAGAGCATGTTATGATAGGCAAATATATTTTATTTTTTCCTCTTTCTGAATTAGTCATTTCAAATTCGTAAATTATAATTGATGAGAAAGCCAACTTCATGGACATGGAAAGTCTTTCAGGTTATGAAAAAGTAAAAAAAAAAAAGAGCCAAAATATATATATATTTTTTCCTCATGAGAAAGCCAACTTCATGGACATGGAAAGTCTTTCAGGTTATGAAAAAGTAAAAAAAAAAAGCCAAAATATGTATATATTTTTTCCTCGTGTTATCGGATACTGGCAGCTGGGTAGCATTTAGAGGATTAGAAACATGCATGATCTTCTATTTAGTTTTTTGTCCTTATACATATCCAGTCTGATTTTTGGACATCCCTTTTGTTGTCAGTTATTAGTATTTCTGAGGTGGGACAGTTAGTGGTTTTGGTTCAGTCAATAACTTCTTTGGTACTAAAATGCTCTCTAAATTCAGTGACGTGTGTGTGTTCTTTCATTTTATTTCTGGCTGGGTATCTCAGCTTCCACTTTGGTAGAGCTGTGATAGGAGCCAACTCCATAGAACTATTTATATATGTAAAAAAAAAACAAAAATGTCTCTGGATTTAGTGGATACAGGAAGGTGTTTCCCATTCCTGGAAGGTGTTGGGTGATTTCTACATTTCTTTTCTTCAAAAATCTCATCATTGTGATTTCTGTGCTTTAAAGGGATGGATGTTCACAACAGAAATAAGACTGTGGTTTAGACTGAAAAGAGCCATAAACAGGAAGATTATTGCCATGTTTTCTAACAGATGCTCTCTCTGGCTCAAAGCTTGAGTCTATCAAATTATGAAAAGAGCATTTGTAATATCACATCTCAGTAAGGAATAGGGAAAAAACCCTCAGGCTATCTTTTTGAAAGATTTTGTGTGTTTAGAAGTAACTACTATATTTGGGTGGGCAAACACCATCAATGGCAAGATTTTTAAAGAGTGTCGAGATTTGCCCAGGCCTTCGTCATAGTAGTCTTCTTTCTTTCTTAAGACAGTAATCTTATTTGTGAGATTGAATCCAGAGAGCCAAGCATTCACTTTATCTTCTGTAGGGGGCACTACTTTGTTTTGAATTTAGCCGCAGATGATTTGGTATATGTAATAGATGTAAACTTTGAATGTTTAATATTCAGTAGCCCACATCATCTTTGTGCCTAACTATTTTTTGACCAAATCTTACGTCTAGAAGAATGTGATCTATGGCTTCATGGCTAAAGATATAAAATATAATACAAATACTATAGTAAGATAATTGTTGACTACATCCTGTATTAATGAAATAGTTTCCCATTTTCCAAAGTAATTAATACAGTGGGAAATTCTGTATGCTGACTGTGGACTCAGGATCAATTTGCTTCTATCAATGATTACTTCTAATTCAGTCCATGCTTTATTGCAAATGACCTTAGGAAGAAAATCAGTATATGTAACTTATCAAATGCAAGTTATTTTTAAAACTGAGCCAGGATACACTAGGATTGTGCTGTGGTAACAAACAACCCCAAAATGTCAGTGTCTTCAAACAATAAAAGCTTCTTTCTTGCTCATGCCACATGGATGTTGAAAGCACACACGAGTGTCTTGCTCATTACACTCAAAATGGGATTCAGACTGAATGAGCAGTCACCATTTCCAGCATTACCATTTCCTCAGCCCAAGAAAAAACAGCTCTGCAGGGAGCAATTAAAGTGTTCTAGCTCAGAAATGACATACTCACAACTCATTGGCCAGAAGTTGTCATGTGGCCCCATGAGGCAAGGAAGGGGAGACAGGGGCTTGGTGCCAGTTGCAGGAAATATAATTCTGCATGTGTCATAAAGGATGGAGAATGGGAAACATTTTGTTAAACATCTTAATGATTACCCCAGCACTCCACTATTGGCCTTCCTTCCCTAGGGCTTCCTGTGGACTGCTCTATTGAGTTTCAAGTACATGGTTTCTTTCCAGCAACTTCTCCTGAAGAATCAATCCTTGAATGAAGACTAGAAGACAGAAGTCTGCTGTGCCAAGGAAGGAGAGGGGAGAGCACCACATATTTGCCTGTTGCCTAAGATTCTGATTAGTTGGAAAATACAGGCTGGTGTTGGTATTTGTTTCCTTCGTAACACTTGCACAATAGCTGCTCCACGAGCTGACTCGCCCCAGCATATATCCTGGTGCTGAGGGAGATAGCATCTTGTTACACCAAAGCTCTGAGATTTCCTCTGGGAGAAGTGAGTTTATCTGTCACTTTCCTGGCATCTTTGGACTCCTGCTTCTCTGTGAAATCAAAAACCATTAATAATCGTTCATTTGGAAGGTGAAGCAGATTGAACAAATATTTCTGAGTCGTACCTTGGATTTGCTCGAGGGAATTTCCTTGGCTATTTCCAAACATTCTGTTAGCTTCCTCAGATTTCACCAAAAAAATGCTAACCATAATCTCAACTTCACTCTCTGTTAGGCAGATATGTCCACCTTCTACCGGCAACACGGAATTGCTGCAGTCCAGGTAGTTACCAGGGATATAAGTTTGCATTTCTTGCTGCTTAAACCTATCAAGAACTCAGCTAAGCCTTTGTCTTTCCGTCTTCTTTTCTTTTAACCGCTTTTTGAGATTGAATTTACGTACAATAAAGTACACATATTTAAAATGTACAATTTGATATGATTTGACTTCTATTAAACACCATCAACACAGTCAAATAATGAAATGTCCATTATTCCCAAAAGTTTGCTGGTGCCCTTTTTCATCCTTTCCCTCCACCATCCCCAAATGATGAGTGATCTGCTCTGTGTCACTAGAGATGAATTCTCATTTTCTAGAATTTTTTAGAAAGAGAATTGAAGAGTATGTACTTCTTTTGTGTGTGTGTGTGTTCCAATAAAATTTTATTTATGGACATTGAAACCTGGATTTTATACAACTTTCACATGTCATAAAATAGAATTCTTTATTTGATTTTCCCCCAACCATTTAAAATGTACTATCAATTCTTAGCTTGTGGGCTGTCCAAAACAGGTAACGGGTCACATTTGGCCCACAGGTTGTAATTCGACTGTGAACGAGAGTGCACATGGGGGTTAACCCAATGTACTATCAATTCTTAGCTTGTGGGCTGTCCAAAACAGGTAACGGGTCACATTTGGCCCACGGGTTGTAATTTGACTGTGAACGAGAGTGCACATGGGGGTTAACCCAGTGTGGCTGCGTTACAAATACCACTTGAGCTTTTGACACAGTTTCTATATACTTCCCCTACTTATAAAGTAATTATCCAATTGTACCCCCTTAGAAAGTATTGAAAAGATACTTTTATGAAATGGCCTCGAAGTATTCTCATTTCTTTCCCCTACTTATAAAGTAATTATCCAATTGTACCCCCTTAGAAAGTATTGAAAAGATACTTGAAATGGCCTCGAAGTATTCTCATTTCTTTTTTTTTTAAGCTTTATCGAGTTATAATTGATACATGAAAATTGCATATATTTAAAGTACACAGTTGATGAGTTTGGACATGTACATACACCTATTATCATCACCACAATCGAGGTACTAAACATATCCATCACCTCCACCATCCCCAAGTAATGAGTGATCTGCTTTCTGTCACTATAGATGAATTTTCATTTTCTAGAATTTTATAGAAAGAGAATCCAAGAGTGCTTTTACATACACCTATTATCATCACCACAATCGAGGTACTAAACATATCCATCACCTCCACCATCTCCAAGTGATGAGTGATCTGCTTTCTGTCACTATAGATGAATTTTCATTTTCTAGAATTTTATAGAAAGAGAATCCAAGAGTGCTTTTTTTTTTTTTTTGTCTGACTTCTTCCACTCAGCATTGAGGTTTATCCATGTTGCATGTACCAGGGATTGATTTATTTTTATTGCTGAGTGGTATTCCAATGAATAAATATATCATAATTTGTTTATCCATTTACCTTTCGAGGAACAAGTTTTTTGTTTCCAGTTACTTAATATTACAAATAAATCTGATATGGACATTTACATTCAACTCTTTGGATGAACATCCTTCATTTCTCCTGGGTAAATACCTAGGGGTAAAATGACTAGATCGCATATACGGTAGGTGTGTACAGGCATTCAACTTTCTGAAATTGCCAAACTTTTCCAAAGTGCTGTACCACATTATACTCTCAAAAGCACCATATGAGAGTTCCAGCATCTACACTTTCTCTCCCGGTGCTTTATATTGTCAATCTTTTCCATTTTAATACATAATGTAGTGATATTTTCATGTGGTTTTGACTTGCATTTTCCCAATAACTAATGGTGTTGAACATTTTCTCATATGCTTATTTGGCACCCATTTATCATTTTTTGGTGAAGTATCTGTTTAAATCTTTTGCCCATTTTTTATTTCAACTTTTTGTTTTATAATTGAAAGCCTGTTTTCTCTTTTTTTTAATTTTAGAAAATTAAATTTTTTTTAAATCTGGAGATAATTACAAATGTATACAACACTTTGAAGAAGTATACAAAGACGTAGTTGTCCTCAACCATTTGAGAGTAAGTTGCCAACCTGATGTCACATCACCTCCTAGTATGTTAATGTGTATTTCAGACAAATAAGAGGATCATCCTACATAACTGCAATACAACCACCAAATCCAGAAAATTAACATTTCTGTATTACTACCATTTAATATTCATACTCCAGTCAGGTGAGAGTGCCAGTTGTTCCAATAATGCATTATAAAGTGTAAAAATCCAGCTCAAAATCATGTGTTGCATTTAATTTCACGTACTTTTTGTTTCCTTCAGTCTGCAATATTTCATCATTCATTTTTAGACTTTTAGGACACTTTTAAAGATCACAGGTCAGTTATTTTGTAGAATGACTTTCAATTTAGGCTTAAATTCTGGTTATGCATTTTTGACAGGAATATTGCAGATGTGATGCTGAATTCTTATCATTGCATACTATTATTTTTTAAAGAAAACGTCATTAAGGTATAAATAACAAACAATAAATTGCTCGTATTTAAAATATACAATTTGATAAGATTTGACCTTTGCATACACCATTACCACAATCAAGATGATAAAGGTATCTATAACTCTCCCAAAAGTATCCTGGCGTCCTTTGTTATCCCTCCCTTCCAACAAATGATCTTCTTTCTTTCACTGAAGATTAGTTTGCATTTTCTAGAATTTTGCATAAATGGAATCATACAGTATTCTTATTCTTTGTCTGGCTTTTCACTTGGCATAATTATTTTGAGATTCATCCATGTTGTAGCATGAATCAATATTTACTAATTTTTATTTTTAGGGAGTATACCACTGTTGTTGGCAACTGTTGATGGGCACTTGGGTTATTTCCAGTTTTTGACTATTCACGTAAAGCGGCTATGAAAATTCACGCTCAAGTCTTTGTGTGAACAAATGCTTTTATTTCTCTGGGGAAAATACCTTAACATGAAACAGCTGGTCTTATGGTAAGTGTATGCTTAACATTTTAAGACATCGGCAGATAGTTTTCCAAAGTGGTTGTGCCATTTTATATCCTCCAGCACTAAATGATTTTACATACACTGGTTTGTTCAGTTTTTCACCAGCCTTGAGAGGGTTAATGTTAGCCATTCTAAAAGGTGTGTAGTGGTGTATTATCATGGTTCCAGTTTGCACTTCCCTAATGACTAACAATGTCAAGAGTTTTTTCACGTGCTTATCTATGATCTATTTATCATGTACTGTTGATGAATCACTCAAAATATCCTTTTAGCAAAGTTTCAGTGCTATATTCACAATGAAAATCTGTGGTTCTATGTCACAATTTTCTATATCACTTTTTTTCTTTTTAAGGTGGAGTGTTTAAAATATCTGGTTTTTGGGCCGGCCCGGTGGTGCACTGCTACAGTGCGCCGCTTGGGAAGCGTGGCGGCACTCCCACCGAGGGTTCGGATCCCACATACAGACCGGCCGCTCACTGGCTGAGCGAGGTGCGGGCGCAACACCGAGGGTTGCGATCCCGTTGCTGGTCCCGGTCCGGTACGGGCGTGACACTGAGGGTTGCGATCCATTGCCGGTCACGAAAAAAGACAAAAATGAAAAATATATATATATATATATCTGGTTTTTCTGTTTCTAATCATTGGTGATATATGCCTCTGTATTAAATGGTTGAAACCTGGTGCATACTTCTTTTGGAGCCCTTCAAAAGTATAGTTATTCAAACATATAAAGTCTTGGGTGTCTCTCTCAAAGTATTTCTGTCAATGTTACAATCTGTAGCCTTCTCTTTATTTGTTTACTTGAGTATCCTAAGCTCACTGTTTGGAATCAAGCTTTATGGTTCTCAAGCATACAGAAGTAATGACATTTCCCCTGTACTCTTTTGGCTTTCTTTCTCAAATAGCAGGGTTTTTTTCATTTAAGGATTTCTTAATTTTCTAAGAGGCATTGAATTCCATGACAGGTGCAAGGAAGTGATTCTGGAAATAAAATATCTAACCAAAGTTTTATGCACTTTGGAATAGAAATAATGACATCTTAAATATGAACAGACCTGTTCCTTTTGTCTCCTTTGCACACAGCTAAACTACAATCCCAGTAGCCCCTCATAGTTGGGTATGGTCATGTGACTGAGTTCTGTCAATTGAAACCAAAGTTTTATGCACTTTGGAATAGAAATAATGACATCTTAAATATGAACAGACCTGTTGCTTTTGTCTCCTTTGCACACAGCTAAACTGCAATCCCAGTAGCCCCTCATAGTTGGGTATGGTCATGTGACTGAGTTCTGTCAATTGGACAGGAATAGAGATAATAGGTGCCAGTTCCAGATCTGCTCATAAAAACCCATCCCACGTGATCCTCAACATTCTTTCTCCTTCCTGGACGATTTTGTTACAAATGTTGAAGATGATAGACCAACAAGGTGGAAGAGCCTGGTACCTGAAACACCATTTGGAGGAGAACCACACATGAATCAGGAGCACCGATCTGGTAGCTTATGTGAATAATTTCCTTTGTCTTTAAGCCACTGACATTTGGGAATTTGCCTGTTACAGCATCCAGCATGATCCTTATTAAAACAGAGTCATTAGGGCCAGAAAGAAACATCAATAATAAGGTTTCTGTGTTTTTCTACTGATACTTCTTCCTCCTTTTTCGGACTTCAGGCTTGAAACCCTTGAAGGAATGTTGAAGCCCACTGAGACAATAGTGCTTGGAGTTTAATTGAAAGGCATAACTACTGTGCAACAGTCCTTTTAATCAAGATATTAAAGAGAAACTTTATTAAACTGTGATTGAATATATAAAATTAAGATGTAATGCATTTTAAATATATTAGCTCAAATTATAAAATATTAAATTAAGATTTAATATATTAAATTAAACACAGATTAAACTAGACTAAAAAAATGCTTTTAAAAATCTATAATACACCAGAGAGATAATTAACCATTTCATTTAAAAGTGACAATCTAACAAGAACCAGAGTTATAAAAGGGGCACTACTGAGGAGCAGCTAGCCGCACTACACCTGCTCCACGAGATAAAGGACACTATCAAAGGCTGAAGTGGAGGCTTGGTTCTGGATTAAAGAAAATAAGAGCAAAATATAATGACATGTTGAATTCCACCAGGTCCCATGAGATTCCAGTGGCTGTGCCAACCCTGATGGTGATCACATGGCTTATCTATTTAGGGCTGTTATCTTTTCCCACGCCTAACATAAAAGTCCCTTGAAAATGATTTTGTTGTTTGTGCTTGTATTTTTATATGAGACAAGCTGGTTCTCTACTGATACTAACCTTTGGGTCCAGCAGCAGATTTTCACAGAGGGAAAAAAAATAGAAAGAGCAGAGTATCTTAAACCAGAAAAAATAAAAGAAAAGAATGAAAGAAATGACATGATTCCATTTTTCCCGTTTAACCCTAAGATAAATAAATGCAAACATAACTTTGGATTGGACTTAATAAGTGCCGGTGCAAAATGCTTTAAATAAATCTTATCTCATCCAATTTTTGCAATGGTCCCATTAGATAATTATTTTTCCGATTATACAGATGAGGAAATTATAAATCAGAGAGAATAAGAAATTTTCCAGGAATGAAACAGCTAGAAAGTGATATCAACAGATTCAAGGCTGTATCTTACTCCATATCCCATGCTCTTTCCACTAATGCAGCACTGTGTGTGTGCGTGTTTGTGTGTGTCTATGCCAGACCACAATAGAGGTCTGTATTTATGGCTGGATTATATACATAAAGGAAGTCAGGCAATTTCTCCAGAGGACAACTCACTATGCATAATCACTAGGAATTAAATTAAATTGCAGATGATAATAATAAATAATAATTATAGCAGTTACCATTTATTAAGCACTTAATGTTGTGAGTCTCAATGATAAATACTTTGCTATAATTTATTTGATGACCTGCATAACTTATGAAATAAGCACTATTGATACCTTCATTTAATAGGTCAGAAGCCTGAGACCTAAGAGCTTAAGAAACATGCCCAAGGCCACAAGGTTCTAAGTCACAAGGCTGGATTCAAACTCAGAGTTACCTATTCCCTCCCTCCCCTCAACAGAGCACTAACATGCTTGGGATATTGAGATGGAATGAGATGGGAGAATAAGAATTGTGGAGCACCTTGATTTTTACTCTAAACCTGATCAGGTGGCTCTTTCCCAAGTCTCAGAATCTATAAGTAACAATAGGCTGATAGCCATGAGGGCACATTATCAGACTGAAAGGGAGTTTTCATCTTAATACTGAACTAGCAGTGGAGGTACGTCTGAGTGGTACTATAAATGCCAGACAGGTGAACGAAGTCTGCTTTTACTTAACATCTTCACTTACTTCATTTCACTCTTCAACCCACTGTAATGTGACTTCAGTCTTTTGCACTTCACCAAACAATACCTATGACAATTCATTATTAAGTCTTAATGGCCTCGTTGTGGCCCCTGTTGCTTTTGGCTACACTTAACACAATCACCTTCATCTCAAAATTCTCCCAGTCTTTTGCACTTCACCAAACAATACCTATGACAATTCATTATTAAGTCTTAATGGCCTCTTTGTGGCCCCTGTTGCTTTTGGCTACACTTAACACAATCACCTTCATCTCAAAATTCTCTTCTGACTTGATTTCCGAAGCTCTTATTTTCCTGGTTTTCATCCTACCTCTCTGATTGATCCATTTAGCTCTTTTCATCATTTTTATTTTCAATAATCTGGCCACTAAATTTCAGTGCTTCTGCATTTGATAATTTCCCTGAGCTATTTCATCTCCTACCACAGGTACCATCTATGTAGTAATGATGCTCTGTTTCTTCTCTGGTGTGTCTTATCTTGGTCAGAGATGTGAACTTCTAGACACTCTTATCTGGGTGATCTTATCCATGCCCATATTCCCAAATCTATATGCAGCTAATAGCTCTATCCTGACCTCCAGAGCCAAGATTTCAACTCCCTACATCTCAACGTATCTGGACACCTATCTCTGGATGTCAAATGCAATGTGCTCCAAACAGATCTCGTTCTTACTAAGGGGTGGTTGAGAACATGCCCTCTGGAGCTCACTAACTGTGACCTTACACAACCTAGATAAAATCTCTGCATCCCATTTCTTTACTCTCTAGAGTGGGAATAATTATAGTACCTTCCCCGTGATGTGACAGGACTAGTCCTAGTCTGGCCATGTCTTTTTTTTTGTCGTTACTCTGTGTCTGCTGATTCCTACTCATGCCCTATGCGAGCACACCTCCAAATGTTAGCTGTTCTGGAGCAGGGTGGACATACTAATGGCCCAGAATTCACCATGTCTATCTGTACACTATCGATCATTCAGCATTAGGTATGCAGGTGTATCAGCTGACTTTTTCTGGCTCTAGTAAGTGCTTTTCCTAATTTGTGACTCAAGATGCCCATAAAACATTAGGATTTAAGGAAGTTCAATCTCTTGGTGCACATGCAGTAAAATGTCCATGGCAGCTGCCTGTTACCTGAGAATGGCTTCACTCTGTGCTATAATGCACCTGTGAAAGAATAGAGCCTCTAGATTGTAAAGAACATTTTCTATTTAGCTGAAGAGGACCAAATCCAAATACACTCACTCAAAGCTGAGTGCTAAACACACACATGCCTTCCTTTACTAGGGGTGAGTCAGTGAGTGAGTCTTTGAGTTTATGCTGCTTTTAGTACAGGACTAGCAAACTTGCCACTCCCCCAAAAATATATTTTAACCTTTTCGAGCCTGACAAAGTGAGCCTGTATTTGTTCTGATTATTCCCTGTGCTTATAATACTTCTTTGCTCATTTGATACATTCCTGATGTTCATACTTCAAAATCCCTTCTAATATCTCCACATTAGTATTGTCTTTTCTGGTCCACTTGGGCAGAATTATAGCACTTTTTATATACCTCTACAATAATTATGATTGATAATTATTAATAATTATATAATTGTTATTATTACAGTATTTGACAATAACATCATTCCTGTATGCCTAGTAAGGACTAAAAAATTCTTATATAAATTTCCTCATTGAAGCCTTACAACAAGCTTATTATGTAGTAACTGTGTTTTACAGATGAGGAAATAGGCATTTAGTGATACTGAATAATTCATGCAAGGCACACAGTTAATACTCACAAAACCAAAAT
Organism: Galeopterus variegatus; assembly: GCF_000696425.1. NCBI lineage: Eukaryota > Metazoa > Chordata > Mammalia > Dermoptera > Cynocephalidae > Galeopterus > Galeopterus variegatus. Next base: position 10,740 of record NW_007726486.1, on the reverse strand, counting down.
TTGAACCCAGCCTTTCCCCCATTGGTTCACATGGCCCCTCCTACCACCATACTTAGCATATGGTCGAATAAGTATTTCTCTCTTTGTCTTTTACCTGATATTACATAATCTCAAGAGCAAACATCATTTCTTTATTTCCATTTTTCCAGCACAGTGTGGATCACATAAAAAGAGTTTTTAAAATATTTGCTGAATGAGTGAATTAGTCAACTAAATATTAATCAAATGCCACATTTGTGCTGAACATATATTGGTGCTAAAAAATTCATGCCAAGAAAAGAAAGACTTGGTCTCAGCTTCAAGTAACTTACAATCTTCCAATTTGGTAGTAATATAGAATAGTATAAAGGCACAGGAATAGATTCAAATTTGTAATTCTACCTTTGCCAATACCAAGTTTGGGAAAGTCATGTAATTTTTCTGTTACATGACTTCATGGTCTCCCAAAAGCCAAAAGGTTAAATTATGTAATAAAAAATCTAACTTCCCACTGTAACAATCTGTCACTGCCCTCTAAGAAAGTCAATGTGTGATAGCACTACACAGTTTATATTTGCAAATCACTGGCATTTAGCCAGTTGGTTTACAGGATTTGTAAATTACAGCAGATTCCACTTTAGGAAACAGGCTTATGGATCTGTTAAAATTTTTGAATGGTTATAAGTAGAAGAATAGTTGATCTAGGCATTTTACTGTTGTTATTTTATTTCATGTGAAACCCTGAGCTTCAATTTCCTCATTTTCATAATGGTGATTCTATGAAGATATACAAAGTTCTAACCAGGAATGGGCATAGAGGAGGTATTAGGCAAATATCATTTTCCTTTCCCTCTCTGCCTTTAATTATTTTCTCTTGCCATCTACAGACATTTAAAAATAACCCTTGTCCATCTAATCCCTTATGTACACACTGATTTTCAAAACATTTAATAGAGCACCAGAACTGACCAGTCAAAGCAAGGCCCTGCTTTGCACCTCTGAACAATCTGTAAGGCCTAGACAGGTGTGTTCTGGAGGATTATTAACCCTGGTCTAGATGATTTCAGCTGCATAGTCAGAAGTGCACACACCTGCCTTATTCAGTTTGGATTCATCTACCTACCGCAATCTGACACAGCTATGATATAGTATGATAGCAGAGCTTTAATATTCCATCAGAAACCCAAATTTCAAGTTTCAGCATTATCCTTGTACTTCACATTTTCCTCGACACCAACTTTTATTGTATTTATTTCATCAAAAAATTAAAAAGAAAAAAATATCCTTCTTCAATGCAGTTGTGATGATTTAGTCAAGGAACAAATATTTATCAAGTGCTTATATTGTACTGTTCAAGGAATTATAAAATTGACTGCTAGTAGATATGAGAACAAGTGGCAGAAAAAAACCCTCAAAATCTGTAGCTTGATTCCACTATAGTAAAATAAGAAATTTCTTGATCTACAGGTTATGATGGACATATAATTTTATGCAATTTTGAGAAGTCAATGGTTCTCAATAATTTCTAGGTACATATTACTGAAGTTTTTGACCAGCAACTCTAAGATCTGAAGTCAATTTAAATAAGTTATTGAAACATTGTCAAGGAGGGTATTAAACATTGCAGGATATAATCCTCTTGATTGGAGACTGTATGTGTGTGAACACTTAGCTTTTAGTGTCATCCCCAAATATTGTCTCAAAAATATTGAGAAGAGTTCATCAAGGATATATGATGTCTTGCTTCTCCATCCAATAACATAAGACATGAAAATATTGTTAAAGAAGTTACCAAAAGACCATTTCTGATTATGACATAAAGGCATTTCACATTTCTTGAGTAAAGGGATGATAGGAAAAATTAGTCACTAGTTGATTATAACTTGGCAGAAAATTGCTAAGTATACAAAAACTATTAAAACCAGAAAAAAACCTTATTAATGAAATGTCACAAAATATCACAGTTCATTAGTCCTAGCTTCCTGATGCCTACTGGACTAACTATTGACTTTTAAATAAATGTTCCTTGCATACACACATTTTTTAAAATACCAAAAAAAAAAATCTGTATCATCAAATTCACTGAATACAATGATTCATTATTATTGAAAAAGTAATTTTGATATATCTAAAAGTTCCTTACTTGAAGATTACAATAGGCAAAATATCTAAATTCAACCAAATTAATTATTATGAAGCAGCTTTAAGCTTTAATTTTAATTATTGGATTTACTGAACTCAAGAAAGTATTTGGCAACCTGTTTATGTGTTATGTATGTTGAAATTAAAGCTGTAAATGTATTCATAAGCACATTTATAAAAATTATAATGGCATGTGTTTAGAATCTGATTTTGTTAAACTGAAAGTTGTAAGAATAATTTTTTAAAAACTCTTGGAAGTACTGTGTCTTTACATCTTTATTTTATTTATTTCCTTGTAGTATTTAAATAAGAACTTTAGGGGTTGGTGATATTAAGATTTCTAATTGCCCAAGCTTCCATACGGGTGACCTTTTTAAAAAAAAATTTTTTTTTTTCTTAATTTTAGGTGTCTTACTTTTTATTGAACTACTAGAATTCTGAGATTGAC
>NW_007726486.1:6694-7998 GCF_000696425.1 Galeopterus variegatus | reverse complement strand
ATTAGGGGTTGGTGATATTAAGATTTCTAATTGCCCAAGCTTCCATACGGGTGACCTTTTTAAAAAAAAAATTTTTTTTTCTTAATTTTAGGTGTCTTACTTTTTATTGAACTACTAGAATTCTGAGATTGACATTACAATTAAATAAAAGTTATAAAACTGGCTTGTGAAAGTATCCATGTCCAGTCACACCAGCACTGTTTCCTTAGTTTTGCTCAGAAATAAGAGTAAAATAACTTGTTAGATTTCCTTACTTTCTATTTCTCTTTCTAATATTTTGTGTGTTTAATCATCTGAAATGGAATCAAGTAACCAATAAATATTCCTCTAGCTATGAAATAAAAATAAAATATTGATTTTGCAAATTATTTTTAAATCTACTCCAACAGTATTATGTTCATTTTAACATTTGTTAGAGAACTAAAATAAACCATGAATAATATTTCCCTGCAACTACTTTTCATAATTATTTTCTAGCATATGCCTCTAGGGACCATCCTGATAATAAGCACTACAATTATAAGCATCTTATTATTTAAGTCATGTCTATAACTCTTCTTATGCTATGCAAATATGCATGTACTTGTGTAGTGTCATCACAGTTCCCTAGTTGCTCACTTAACAAGAATATTTTTGTTTTAAACAACATAAAACCATATATTCAGAATTTAAGCCTGGAGTTCTATAACTCCATGTACAATTTAAATAATAGAGATCAAACTTTCACTTGGTTTTAATAGGAAAGCTATTCTCAGGATTGATGGTACAGCATTGGCTTAGCAACAAAACTAGCTTCCATATCATTTTAGAAGGTTTGATCTAGTTTAAACATTGTGTATGTATTTTGGCTGAGTGAAAAGTTATCACAGGTGTATGCATTCAATTTGCAAGAGTGCTTGCAAAAGCAGGCTGTCTGAGCTGAGACCACTGTATCAGATAGTGCAGACATCGTTAAAACACTTCCTTTGTGTTATGTTCAGATGAAAATCATTCTACTTTCTGAACATATGAACTGGAGTCTTTAACAAAAATTGAAGGGGTTTTCAGGAGGAGAGTCTTGAAATTCAGCTTTGACTTGAAGGTAACTGAGGCTAGACCAAATAACAAATTATTAATTCAATAATCAGACATCAGTGGTCTGAAAACAAGCAATGTTTATGAAGAAATCTCAAGGGAAACACTGGCATCAATAGATGCTCAATTAAATGTTTTTTGAATAAACAGGTGAATAAATACTCAAGGTCATGGAGGCAAATTTTGATTTTTTTTTTTTTTTTTTTTTTTTTTTTTTTTTTTTTTTTCCG
>NW_007726486.1:0-5713 GCF_000696425.1 Galeopterus variegatus | reverse complement strand
ACAGGGTGTTTGTCCCTGCTTTCTTTTCATATCCTCTCTATTGGAACTACACAGTACAGTACCCATAGATGAGTAGTTGTTTTAAGAAGGGAAGAAACTGCAGGGTTACAAAGCTCCTAATGGCATAAAGGCAGAGGTGCTAAAATTTACTAAAGATTTTTACATGCATCATCGGTACACAACACTGACTGATTTTTTGCAAAAGGAAGGAAAAGGAAGTTGTTCAAAGATTCTCGGTCAAATTCTGAGCTGCAGAAATGAAAATGATCGTGGAACTCTAATAGAAAGTAGAGGATTACAGGATAAACATTTCCAACTGTTGTCTTGCTCCTGGGAAGTTTGATATTCACCATTGAGACAAAAAAATAGTAGAGACACTTTACATAACTTTGAACAATCAGCTTAAAGGCAGAAGAAACAATTATAATAAAGAAAAAAAATAATAAGAATTATCTCACAATTGGGAATTTGATGTTGAGTTTAATCACGAACAAGACAATATGTTAGAAAGTGAGCTTGCAAGAAGGAGGAAAAAAAGATTAGAAAATATTTGTAAACACATAAATTTGGTGCACCATGTTTGTGCAAAGATGACTACAAAAAGTTAAGTCCAAAATTTCACACATAAAATAAATGAAAGAAGTGGGTACTTTGATTATTTCAGCCAAGAAATAAAGTCATAAAAATAGTTATCAAACAGTGTGAAGCAACACTGTGCAGGAAGAGTTTGAGACACAAAGGAAAGAAGAGGAATGTATCCAATTAAAACTGTAGGGGGAACTGAGGTGACAGAAAATAATTACTCAAATTGGAGTCTGTCCAGAATACTGAGACTGGAACAGGAGCCATGTGGAGCTCATCACGCGGAGATTGGAGAAAATGTATACAGAGGCGTTGTGTGAGATCAGGGAATCTTACACACACTCATAAGTGCTTACAGAAAGCTAATACACGTCTGTAATTCCACGTGAGGAGGTGCTCTGTGGTCTATTATATTTTGACTGTGGAACTAGATGATAGATAGTCCCAATCGCTGTTCAGTTACTAAAAGAGAGTCATCTGATAGTGACCCCACCCATAAAACAACATCACTGAATTATGTTTTGAGAGATTAAATTTTTTTACTTAATATCAAGTCCAGCCCTAAACTAATTTCTCTTTGAGTAACCAGGCATACCATATAAGGAGATTTTTTAAAGGACTAAAATAAAATATTCTCAAAAGAGCAGATTGTTTTTCTATTTTGCATTATTAAGTAAAAATGAAATATGTAATAAATAAGATCTGTATGTGATTTTCAATATTTCAACATATATAGCAATTTTATGAAGATAAAATTTTTGTAATTCATCTTCAGTTTACCAGAAGATGATTTGACGTATGTGATACATTTTCTAGTGGTCTCATTATTAAATCAAATCAAATCTATTAAGCCTCTTTAATATAAGATAGACTCAAAAAACTAGGATCTTTGAAGTCAGGCACCTTGAGCTTTCATTACATCTTTGCCAATCATAGTCTTCCATTCTAACCTCTGACCTTCAGTTCCATCATCAAGAATATTAAAATAAAAGTATTTATCCCCGTGGGGTTGTTTTGAGAATGAATTGGCTTTTGGTAGGTGCTCAATAAACATTCTAACCTCTGACCTTCAGTTCCATCATCAAGAATATTAAAATAAAAGTATTTATCCCCATGGGGTTGTTTTGAGAATGAATTGGCTTTTGGTAGGTGCTCAATAAACTTTGTGTGTGTACTCAATCAACAAATTATTATTGGCCAGCACTGGGCTAGCTGATGGGAACAAAAAATAAAAATGCATCATGTTCCTGCCCTTGAGAAACTCACTGGTGTAAAAACAGACAGACCGGCCATGTGATAAATTTGCCAATTTAGCCCTGCACCTAGTGCCTGGGCAGCCTGGATTCTCTACTGAGTGAAAATTTCCCAAACTTCCTCCCATCATAGAATATTCCACCCTTCCAGCTTTCTCGTCTGAAGTGGTACAGGAATCACAGTGGCAAGAAGCCTGTGTAAAAGTCAAACAAGCTAAAGCAAATCCCAGCTCCTTTGGAGGTATGAGGACATGGAAAATCTCCATTCCCAAGAAGCTGTGAGATCATGTCTGATTTAAGTCCCAATCCTAAACAAACCAGGCCTCACGCTGGGTTTCATGAGTAGAGTTTCATGTCCAATCCCTATAATGAGGTGATAAGGCCTGTGTCACAGTTAGTCAGTAGCAGGCGATGGCAATTAACAGGATTGCACTAACCTGGAGATGCGCCAAGCTGGCAAAAAAAGGATTTGGAAGTAAATGAAGTGAACAACCATGAACCAGCAAATAGGGCTTAATGGACAGTATAAGTCGGCAAAGCAAAAATGGACCAATTTGCTCTCATTGATTTTCACTGCCCACTGAGCTGCATTCCTCTTTTGCTTTCTAATGCATTTATCTTGGTCTAGGCCAGTTCTCTGGCTGTCATCCTGAGGACAATTCTATGAACTGAGGACAATTCCGTGAATGACTGGAGTGGACCAAAGTAGAATTTGACCTATAGAGCTCTATTTCAGGCATCTTGTTGTGATGTTCTGATGACTTGGACCAGAGAAAGAAATTCCACCGAGGTCTTATAACATACCCATAAAACCTTATGGGTTGAGGAGACTTTTATGAAGTAAAATGGAAGTGCATATTGCAGAGTTTCATTCAAATTCTGTCATCCACCTTTTATAAATAATTCACAAAGTTAACACTCTGACCTGCTATTTCTCTCTAGTTCTGAATCAGCTCCATTGGAAGTGCCAAATGACTTCTGCTATCCAAAATAACTAAATTTTGATGACCATTTGTTGTTTACTAATTATGATAAGAGGAAATCCATGCAGCTATTTAAACTTTAAGAATAGGCAAATTTTAAGTACCAGCCAAGCTACAATACTAAGAGTATTTCTACCTGTAATAAGCCCTTACTCTTCTCTCCTCTCCTCTATTCTTTTCTCACCTCCTCTTGTCACCTGGCCTTTTTTCCTCTTTATTTGTCTTTCTTTTGCTATCTCTTCCCTTTCTTTTCTTCTTCCTGCTTACTGAATGCTTTCTTTTTTATTTTCTCTACTCCTAATGGAAATGTACTCCAAAAGTAAATGAACTGCCTACTCTGTCAAAAGCCAATTAGGAAAATTTACATTTGTCTACTGGGTTATTCAACAATTATATACCAGGCAATTTCTCCATAGCCCTACCATTTGTCCTTAATCTCAGAAAAAAGTTGCTTCTAAGATTTTGAAATTTCATCAGTTGTTTACAGAAGTTAAGTCCCAATCCTAAACAAACCAGGCCTCACGCTGGGTTTCATGAGTAGAGTTTCATGTCCAATCCCTATAATGAGGTGATAAGGCCTGTGTCACAGTTAGTCAGTAGCAGGCGATGGCAATTAACAGGATTGCACTAACCTGGAGATGCGCCAAGCTGGCAAAAAAAGGATTTGGAAGTAAATGAAGTGAACAACCATGAACCAGCAAATAGGGCTTAATGGACAGTATAAGTCGGCAAAGCAAAAATGGACCAATTTGCTCTCATTGATTTTCACTGCCCACTGAGCTGCATTCCTCTTTTGCTTTCTAATGCATTTATCTTGGTCTAGGCCAGTTCTCTGGCTGTCATCCTGAGGACAATTCTATGAACTGAGGACAATTCCGTGAATGACTGGAGTGGACCAAAGTAGAATTTGACCTATAGAGCTCGATTTCAGGCATCTTGTTGTGATGTTCTGATGACTTGGACCAGAGAAAGAAATTCCACCGAGGTCTTATAACATACCCATAAAACCTTATGGGTTGAGGAGACTTTTATGAAGTAAAATGGAAGTGCATATTGCAGAGTTTCATTCAAATTCTGTCATCCACCTTTTATAAATAATTCACAAAGTTAACACTCTGACCTGCTATTTCTCTCTAGTTCTGAATCAGCTCCATTGGAAGTGCCAAATGACTTCTGCTATCCAAAATAACTAAATTTTGATGACCATTTGTTGTTTACTAATTATGATAAGAGGAAATCCATGCAGCTATTTAAACTTTAAGAATAGGCAAATTTTAAGTACCAGCCAAGCTACAATACTAAGAGTATTTCTACCTGTAATAAGCCCTTACTCTTCTCTCCTCTCCTCTATTCTTTTCTCACCTCCTCTTGTCACCTGGCCTTTTTTCCTCTTTATTTGTCTTTCTTTTGCTATCTCTTCCCTTTCTTTTCTTCTTCCTGCTTACTGAATGCTTTCTTTTTTATTTTCTCTACTCCTAATGGAAATGTACTCCAAAAGTAAATGAACTGCCTACTCTGTCAAAAGCCAATTAGGAAAATTTACATTTGTCTACTGGGTTATTCAACAATTATATACCAGGCAATTTCTCCATAGCCCTACCATTTGTCCTTAATCTCAGAAAAAAGTTGCTTCTAAGATTTTGAAATTTCATCAGTTGTTTACAGAAGAAAGAAAAATCTCTATTCAGTTTCAAGTGAAACTGGATTACTTGCCATGAACCTGAGTCAAGTTCTGTGTCTTTAAAAGAAACTCAAACAAGATGGAAAATATTTGTCTACCCATGCCAAATGTTTTATTGTGTTAAGAACTAGGAGACAATGGACACAGAGAATTGTGGTTGATTCCTACCTCAGTATAACTCTCCCCATGAAAAAAGCCGCACCGGCACCTCCAGCAATTCAGATTCCTTCATCACTACAGAGAACTAAAGCACCACCACTGCTGCTGCAGGAGGCCCCTGAGTGTTCCCTGGCTGTGCAGGAAGGTCAGAACTTACTTAGCTGGTGAGAATTAATGAGATTGCAACCTGACAAGAAATGGCCGTAGGCCTGAAAAAGAGCATTTTTTTTTCAAGCTAATTAAAAGGTATTTTTAACGAGTCCAGTAAAATGAATTATTTCTCTAGTTGCCATTATAAACAGTGCCTTATTCAATTATCTGGCACTAGGACACACCAAGAAATGATCAGGGATAGCCGGTAAATCTACTACTTGGCCATAAATAAGTGATTCCTTTGTTTATTGTTTTGTTTTAAGTTATCAACAAACTAGGGGAAAAAAGAAGGAAGTATGGGTAAATCTTGGAGGTCACAGGTCACATAGCATTTGGTTATTANTGTTTGGGGAAGCAAGTACAGCTTGACAAACAGGGGACCAGGAGGCCTCCCCTCAGAATCAGGTCCTGCAGGGTGAAGGGACTGGGATGGGGCGAAGGGGTGAAACTTGCTGGATCCTCAGCAGAGACTGGAAACACCACCTCTGTGCCCCCAACCCTCAGGAAGGTCTGTGGGTGAGAGATGAGAGAACACCCCAGGAGGGTGTGTGTGCGTGTGTGCATGCATGCATGTGAGCGTGTGCATGCGTGCATGTAAGCGTGTGCGCATGGCTGTGTGTGTGGAGGGCGAAGGCCTCAGATGGCGACGAGAAAGGCTGGCAATGAAACCAGTCTCTGTAGGTGTTGGTCCTGTGTCAGGGACTTTCACGTCTTCCACTGGTTAAAGCTGTGGCTTCCTTCAGCTTTTCTATCCCAGAAATGTTTATGGTCCCAAGCCGTGCTGTCCATAATGTGGACTTGGCGTGTCATCGATTCAGCCAGCCACTGGCCAGATTTCAAGGGCTTAGGCCCCTACTCTCCCCTCTGAAAAATGTTCGTAGAAAAATATATTAATTTACTTG
>NW_007726485.1:705056-705339 GCF_000696425.1 Galeopterus variegatus | reverse complement strand
GAGGGAGGCTTTGGTGATGGGACACAATAACTAACTACATTGTATATTGACAAAAAAAAAATGCTTAACTAATGGTTGTCTTAGTTGCACTTTTTCAGTTTTATTTTCCTCACTCATTTGTGCCCCACTTTTTTGCCATTACATACAGATCACAGCCCCAGACCCATAATAGACACTTCAGTCAGTACTTAAGTGAATGAATTTCTTTTATTTATTTATTTATTTTTATTTTTATTTTTTTCCTTTTTGTCTTTTTTACTGACCGGTAACGGGATCACAACCC
>NW_007726485.1:692403-704191 GCF_000696425.1 Galeopterus variegatus | reverse complement strand
CGAACCCTCGGCGGGAGCGCCGCCACACTCCCAAGCAGCGCACTCTCCAGTGCGCCACCGGGCCGGCCCGTGAATGAATTTCTTTAATAAGCATGGGTTACTTTTATATTGAACGAACAAATACAATCCACATCTAAGTTACAAAAAGGAGACATGTGGGAAGCACTCTAGAAAAGAACCTGATTAATAATACCTTACACTAGATTTTGTTTTCAGAATATTTTCACATCTCAGTTTTACATGATCATTTTGTGTTCTGATTTAATAAGATCATTATTTGCCCAAGTCAGAAATTTCTGCTAACTTGACTTTATCTTCTCTGACCTGCCAAATCCAACTGATTACCAAATCTTGGATATTCTTTCTTTGAAAAGTATCTTGATTTTATTGCCATCTTTTCTCATAATCATTGCCTTAGTTTAGTCCTTTCCTGTATCACTGAAGTATCCCAACCAGTCTCTACTTTTCTACTCTCTTTTACTTTCCACACTGCTGCAAAATTATCAAACGTGTAAATAACTAGCAGAATTTTTTGTGTGTGTTATAATAAATAGATTTTATGGAAGAGAGCAGGGGAGTGATTGACATTGCTTTCACACTGGTGCTAAAATGATCTCCTAAAATACAAAATTGATCTGCTTAAAGTTTAGCAATTCCTTATGACCTATATTGCTGCTTCTCAAACTTGGGGTGTATAAGAATTACCTAGGGAACATGTTGAATTGAAAATTACCCAGACTGAAGAAATTCTGATTCAGTGAATCTATTGTCCTGGGAATCTGAATTTTAATAAACCTTCCCTCTCATGATCCTCATGCATGTGATCCCAGGACAAGATGTTAGGGAACAGTGACCTTGGGATAAAGTACAATTTCATTAATTTACTATAATTCTCCTAACAATTTGGCATCAGTCCACTTTTCTGTGCTCTTTTGTATACTTTCCCTCATGGAACACCTTACAATCTAGACATTCTGAACTGCTCCAAACTCACCTAGGCCTTTCTGAACTCCTGTGCATATATGTTCATGTGTTCCTGAGGCTTAGAGCCCCTTTTGCTATGGCTACTACTACCTAGTGACTTGACCTGGCACACTGTCTTCGGTTTATATGTAATTTGTGTAAAGTATTCCTGGATTCACTCTTTTTGGCAGGGTTGATCTCTCCCTCCTATGTATTTCCATAGCTTCTATTTATTACATCACACACATACTGAATTATGCTTACTTATTTACTTATTTCCCTTTCCAGACTGAGTGTCTTGAGGTCAGAGATGCCATTTTATTTATGTTATATCTTTAGCATAAGCCTGGCACATAATAATTACATAGCAAATATTTGTCAAATGATTAAAAATCCAATAAATAAGGCAGGGAAGGAGTGATTTATTCCATATTTCAGTGAGTCGCATGGGATCTTGAGAAATTAGATATTTGCTTATGGTTACCCAGCTTGCGTGTATAGATTTGGGACTCACACTCAAGATATCTGGCTGCTTTTTTGGTTTTGGCTTTTTTGGTTTGGGCCTTTACAGGAAAGACCAAAATTACTCCCTCCTTTTTAAAGCATTTTTCTTTTGGCTCGCGTGTTAGTTGACCTTTTATCATGTTTGGGGAGAAAATGACTTTTTCATCATATTCACACTTTATAAAATAATGCCTATTCTTCCAGGGCAAGAACTGATTGCTGGTTATCATTTGTCATTTACCTCCTATACTCTGCTTTGTGATGCTTATTTGTATCCCTCACGGAAAGTATATGATAGTGCCCAATGAGATGTTCATAAATACTTGCTTAATTAAATTGAATTGATGCTGGTTATCATTTGTCATTTACCTCCTATACTCTGCTTTGTGATGCTTATTTGTATCCCTCACAGAAAGTATATGATAGTGCCCAATGAGATGTTCATAAATACTTGCTTAATTAAATTGAATTGATATCTATGTAGGAAAAATTTTATTCTGCAACAATTGAAGCAAAAAAAGCTATATATGTATAAGTATTTAAGTGGGTTTTCACTGTGGATTTGAAAGCTCGATTTCCAAAGTTTAGATGTGTTTAGCCTTGCTGTAGACTTCAGTCTTAGGTGTTGATGGAAATCAATGGCCAGCTGCAAAGTTCAGATCCAGTATGCCATAGAATACAAGTAGCTATGGTTTAAACCAAATGTTAGCAATGAAATATTTAGTAGCAACTGTTCTTTTAAAAGAAACATTTTAGATAATTAAAGTCATCTTGTAGTATCCTTATACCCAGCTGTCAGCTTTTTACTTTTTCTGCCAATTTTTCTGGAACCAAAACCAAAAAAGTGGAAATTAGGGTACCACATTTTGAAATACACTAAACACTTTGAAAACTATTATATCTAATAAGATTTACAAAAAGACTTCGTCAAAGCCTCAAAAGATTTTTATAAAAAGCAAATATCTATAATAATCTTCCCTGATATTAAGCTGAAAGATATACTTTAGTAAATAATAGCATATGAGAAATGGAAGAATTGCCTCTCTTAATATGATTATTAAGTAAATTTGAGAATTTCATTTTTAAAATTTTGTGCTACTGTTTCTTAATTTTGTTACCATGTTTAATCAGCATCTCACTGTCCTCCTTTTATTCTCCCTTTTCTTTAGCTTTTGTTGGTTATCTTTCTACTTTTAAGATGATCAAATCTCCACCCAGTTTCAGTAATATTCCTGATTCCCCACTGTGTTAGACAATAATAATAGTGCCCCATTCTTCCTTTCAAGTCTTCTCCCACCCTTTCACAAAACGTTATACTCATAATATACAATTACTTTATGTTGTCAAGTAATGGTAACATTTACATTCTGCTTTATAACCATGCTTAAATCCTCTTATGTTTTGATTATATAGGTAGATTTTAATAGTTGCAACTAATAGTATTTACATTAATATGATTATGTGAAAATACTTCACTTTTTGACTAACTAGAGTGCTGTTGTTAGATTTCTTTCTCTGAATCTATGTTCAACATCATGAACTACACTGAGAATATATTTAGTATTCAGGTCACATGGTTTATCTTTTCAAGTATTCCACATATTGCCCAAAATTGTGCTGTTTTGCTTATTTTTCAAGCATGATTTTCTAATACACTTTTTGGTTTTTTCCTGAAGTGTTCAATTACCTTCCTTTTTTTCCTACTGTGGAAATAAATGTGTATTCTTCAGTATGTCACCGATGCTGTGTGTCTCCTCAATTCTTTTATCTGTGTCTTAGAACCTATTGTATTTTTTTTCTGAATACTTTTTACTTAGGCCACACAGATTTAGTCTTTTAATTTGTGCTTATTATTTCCCATGATTAATGTAAAACTTTATCCCAAGATTGCTTTTACTTTATCATTTACTTATATTATTTGGCCACTGGGTCAGTTCCACCATTTCTGACATATGGTGTCTTCCTCTTTTTTGACCTCAGCCTTTAGTCGGCTGAGTAATTTACTCAATTGAGTGCCTTAGAATTGGCTTAGGAGAAGTAAAACTTTGAGAACTTAATTATCTGGAAATACCTTTATTTTTCGTTTCGTGTGGTAGTTTGCTGGGTATAGAATTCCTGGTGAGTTATTTTCCAGCAGCTTTAAATTATTGCATAGTTTTTCACTTCTGTTGTTACTGATGAGAACAGTGTTGCCAGTCAGATAATTTTTCCCTTGTAGGTTATCTGTTTTTCCCCCCTGAAAGCTTTTTAAGCTCTTATCTTTATCTTTTATTGCCTAGTATAGATTTTTATTTTTACATTTATTCTGCTTAGTGGTTCCTTTTAATGTGACCATGTAAGTTTCTCTAGCTTATGAATGTTCTTCTTTCTTTTCTTTAATTTCCTTTCTTCCATTTTTCTCTTATTTGAGAACTTTTGGAATAACAAAGTATTTGGTTGTTGAATCTCTTTGACTCATCAATATCTTTTCCCCCCTTATTTTCGTTATGTGTCTTTTTGCTCTGTGTTCTAGCAGTTTTAAAAATTTTTTTACAAATCTAACAGATGAAATGTTATGTCATTTAATTTGCATTTTTATTATTACTAGTTTGGTTGTTGAATCTCTTTGACTCATCAATATCTTTTCCCCCCTTATTTTCGTTATGTGTCTTTTTGCTCTGTGTTCTAGCAGTTTTAAAATTTTTTTTACAAATCTAACAGATGAAATGTTATGTCATTTAATTTGCATTTTTATTATTACTAAAGAGAAGCAGCTTTTGCTTTATTGGCCATTTGCATTACTGTTTCTATGAAGTCTCAATATCCTTTTGCCTACTTTTTAGTAAGTTGTTCCTATTTATACAGTAGGGATTTCTCCCTTTGTCAGTTATATGAGTTAGCAAATGGTTTTTACTGCTTTATCTTTTGTCTTTCCTGTGGTACTTTATTCTACATACAGGAATTTTTGTTTCTTATGTAGTTGCATTTATCAACTTTTTGTTTTTATTTCACTTAGTCTTAGAAAAGACTTTCTTATACATATTAAAAATTTTCATACTTTTAATAGTACTTTTATGATTTTATTTTTATATTGTGTTTGTTATTCTAAGTAGGATTTTATTTTAATGTAAGGTATAAATTGGAAACACACCCTTATTTTTTTTTTCAAATGTCTAGCTAGGTCCAAATGGTCTTTTCCCTATTGATTTGAAATATCTTTACCCAGCAATGTAAGGCTGATTTAACTTTCAAAAATAAATTTAGTGCAGTACATCAAACTATAACAAAGTAGAAAAACCATATGATCATCTCAAAAGGTGCAGAAAAAGTATTTGACAAAATTCAACACAAATTCATAATAAGAACTCTCAGCAAACTAGGAATTGAAGGCAACCTCCTCAACCTGGTAAAGGATGTCTATGAAAAAAATAACTAACATCATACTTCATAGTGAGTGATTTTATGCTTTTCCATTTAAGATCAAGAACAAAGCCGGGATGTTTGCTCTTACTGCTTTTATTCAACATTATGCTAGAGGTCCTAGCCAGTGCAATAAGGCAAGAAAAAGAAATTAAAGGACATAGAATGGAAAGAAGTAAAACTGAACAGATGGCATGTATATAGAAAGTTCCAAAGAATCTACCAAAAAATAAAACTAGAAAAAAACACGTGAATTTATTAGCAAGGCTGTGGGATAAAAGATAATGAACAAGAATTTATTATATTAATATATACTAGCAATAAACAGTTCAAAAATGAAATTAAAAAACAAAATCATTCACAATAGCATTACAGTTACTTAGATAATAAATTTAACAAAAGATGTGCAAAACCTGTACACCGAAAACTACAAAATATTGCTGACAGTAATTAAAAACCTAAATTAATTGAGAAGTACACCATGTTCTTAAATTGGAAGAATGAATATTGTTAGGATGGCAGTTCTCATGAAATTGATCTATAGATTCATTGTAATCCCAATCAAAATCTTGTCAATCTTTTTCATAGAAATTGACAAGCTGGTGCTAAAATTTATGTGAAAGCACAAAGACATAAAATAACCACACATACACACAAAGTTAAACTACAAAATCTGAGGACTTATAGTACCTGATTTTTAGACTTGCTATAAAGCTACAGTAACCAAAATAATACAGTATTATCATAAGGATAGACATATAGATGAATGGAAGAGATTTAAGAGTCTGGCACTAGACCAATACTTAATATAGTAATTGATTTTTTTTTTTAGTTTATTTCTTCTTTTGGACAATTGGTACATTCCATATATCTTTTTCCTATGATATTAATGAATATAACATTTATAATAATTTTCTTTTCATTGAACATTTTTATTTTGTGTATTATATGTTATTTGCTAATAAGAACATGTGAGTAAACTAGGTTAAGTATTATGAAGGTACTTCAAAAAGTTCATGGAAAGATTGGCATTATCTTTTAATTTTATTTTTCTACAAACTTTTTGAAATACTTTTCCAAATATTTATATGGAAATTGTTTAGCCAGTAGGGGGATCTGAACCCTTGACCTTAGTGTTAAAACACCATGCTCTAACAGAGTGAGCTAACATGCCAGCCCTGGAAATTGGTTTTGACAAAGGTGCCAAGATAATTCAATGGGGAAAGAATAGCACTGGATATCCATATGGAGGAATTTTTAAAAAGAACCTCTGAAATCAACATTTTAAAAAATGAGCTACCACTAAATAGTTATTAGGATTTAGAGCAACTGGAACTTTTATTTATTACTGGTGAGAATACATAATAGTTGACTTCTTTGGAGAGCTGATTCTTATAAAGTTAAACATAACATTTATTTTATGTGTCTGGAGGTCCCCAAGGCCATCCTTGGGTTTGATGGTTTGCTAGGAGGACTTAAAGGATTCAACATGTAGTCCTATTCATGGCTCTATGACTTATTACAGGGAAAGGATAAGAAGTACAGTCAGCAAAGGGAAAAGGTAAATGGGGCAAAATCCAGGGGAGACAACATACAAACTTCCAAGGGTCCTCTCCCGTGGAGTGACATAAGACTCACTTAATTCCCCCAGCAAGGAGCTGTGACCACACCTCTGAAATGTTACCACCAGGGAAGCTCATTAGAGATGTAGTGCTCAGAGATTTCACTGGGGGCTATTTATACCCTCTGCCCAGCCCAAACCCAAATTCCAGACTCCCAGAAGGAAAGCAGGTATTCAGTGTAAACTGTATTGTTGTCATAAACAGTTTAAGTACACTGAGCCACTCTTATCAGATAGTTGGGTTGGAATCCTCCCTAAATCCAAGATCCAAGTTCTCAGACAACAACGGAGGGCCAGCCTTGCAAACAGGCCTTTTTAAGGATAAGCATAGGAATGTTAACTCTTTTCTGTACACCATACAACCCAATATTTCACTCCCTAAGTATTTACCAAGAAAAATAAAGGCATATGTCCACTAAAAAAAAAAAAAAAAGACAAAAAACTTAGTGTAAGAATGTTAGAAAAAGCTGGAAACAGCCTAGATATTCCACAACTGGAGAATAGATAAACATGTTGTAGTATATTTAGGAATACTACTTATCGATTAAAGAGAACTACTGTACATTAACAGCATGGAAGAATCAAAAACAAAATGTTAAGCAAAAGGAGCCAAATGCAAAAGAATATATACTGTGTGATTCAATATATATAGTGAGAAATCAGCAAAACTAATTTATAATTACAGAAACTAAACTGTGGTTTCCTGGGAGCAGAGAGAAAGGTTAATTGGAAAAGAGCACGAGGGAATGTTATAGGGTAATAGAAATGTTATAATCCTGTTTTGTGTGGTGGTTACATGGGTATAGTAAGTTGTCAAAAGTCATCAAACTTAACGGTTAAGATATTGTGCAGTTCATTGTATGTTAATTATAGTTAAATTTAAAAAATACTGAGGAACATTGAAAACTAGATAATTGGAAATTCATACTTAAATAGGAAAAGTATCTTCTAAAGATATCAGTTCTCCCTAAATTAGTATAGAAGTGTTTTCAGTGAAAACACCAACAGGTTTTTGAACTTAAAGTGACTCAAAAGCTCATCTGGAATTATAAGCCAATTTTAATGAGACTGTGAAGGAACTTTAGAGAAGATATTTGGGCTGAATTTAAAGGATGAATATGGTTGAAATGTCAATGAATGCAAATAGAGGTAAAAGATCATGGATGTGCTTACCAGAGGCAAAGAAAATTGTAAAGGAAAAAGATTGATTCAGTTAAATTAGAGTTTGGAATGTGGGAAAAGGAGTAAGGGCAGAGCATAGTTGTAATGGTTGGTGAGGCTTGAGACTGAGCTTTATTCTGTAGATACTGGAGATTCACCATATTGTTTTAATTAAGTAATGGTATAATTACGTATGTATTTTAGGTAGCCAGTTCTAGTGACTGTGGATAATGAATGGGGAAGGGGAGAAATTGAATACTCTGTGCTTTCAGGGCTTTTTGCCTTAGTTCATATCACCCACTTAACCTGCTGTGCCCTTCTCATTCTGTACCTATCAGAAATCCTTTTCATTCATTATGTGCCTCTCCCTTAAACTCTCACTCTCTCTCTCTCTCTCTCTCTCTCTCCCTCCCTCTCTCCCCCCCCCTACATAATTACTGCATTCTGCTTTGTAGATTGTAAGGTTGTAAAGGCTGGAACTCCATCCTTTTCACCTTCATTTATTTACACATATGAATGCTTTTTCCCCTTTCTTTTCCATCACCCATCCATTCACTTCAACTGCCAATGTCTTACAAATAGCAATTGCTTAATGAATGCTTGTTGAATGCAGTGCTCCATATGAGGACTCTTTAGGGTCTGATAGTGATAGAGAAGATTGGGGAAAAAAATGGTGATGAATTTGAGGGCAATTTAATGGGTGGAAATGATACCATGCAAGAGAAGAATGGATGACTCTAAGGTTCTAACCTTGGAGATTGAGAAAGTGTTGATGTCATGAAGAATGCCCACATTTATAAGTAGAGTAAGAGATACCAACAAAAGAAGCAATTAAAGGAGGTAATAAAAATATCATAGATTATTTTGAGTATTGGGGAAATCTGGGGAGTAAAGTTTTAATTAAATCACATAACATTAATATTTCCTTAACTTTATAACTTTTATCTTTTCATTTATGAAGATATTTTAAGGTGAAATGTAAAATATGAACTTTATTATTTTTTCAAGTTTATTTATTAATATATATAATCTTCACATTCTAAGATGTTGAAGAGCAGTTGGGGGGAGGGGTAGAGGGGTTAAGGGTAAGGAAATAGGGTGGGAGAGGGAAGAAGATGGAGGAAGAGCATGGTTGAGGCCTGTGGCACCCCCTTCATTCCTGTAGGGGAGAAAAGGGGGTTTCCAGCAGTGGCTTGGTCATTGCTGGGCTGTATGCAGATGTCAGGGAGGTGTGGCTGAAGCCCTCAGTCCCCCACTGCCCTGGCTTGGGAACCTGAGGCACTTCCTGCAGCAGTTTGGTGGTCATCACTAGACTGGTTGCAGATGTCGGGGCTGGGGGGAGCATGGCTGAGGTCCATGTCCCTCCCCACACTCTGGCTTGGAAGCCCAGGGGGCTTCTGGTCCATCTAGGTTTTATAGATGTTCTTTGGTGATGTGAGACCTTTACTAGTTAATACCAAACTTTGGTGTGTGGGTATTTTGTTTTTTCTTTCAGTTCTCTGTTGGATTATTTGCTGTTCCTACCATTTAAACTCTGCACTGAAACTAATTTGTTGTCCTTTGCTTACTTCTGAAAATGGGGGAACTTAATGTGGGGACCAGCACTTGAGCCCTGTAATTGAGCTAAATTGCAGTTCTGCTGCTGATTCCCTGGGGAAGGCTTTTTGTGCAGCTCAGGTTTTAATTGTTGACCTTCTATATACTTCCAGGTCTTGTGAGTTCTGGGACACATGGGTTGTGTGGAAACTCTGGTCTGGGCCTGAGACTTTTGAGTGAACTGCACCCCCTGCAGATCTGTAATCCTGACCAATCTCCACTGAGTAGTCTTGTGCTGATGGGTCCATGTGGTGGCCCATCTCCCCCACCACCCGTACGCCAAACACTTCCTATGAGATGGGCCATGTGCCAGTCTCTTGAGATGACTCACCAGCCTCTGGTGGCTCCTTTTTTCAGTTGTTGTAGCTTCTCACTCCTATGTGAGTCCACAGGAACCCTGTTAGTGGTCTTGCTGGCCTGAGGACCACTAAGGCCCTCCTCTCCCCTACAGCCTCCATGCAACTTCATACAAAGGGCACAGCTGTGGCTTTTGCCAGCTCTTGCTCCATGTGCTCACCAGCTCCATCCTTGAAGCAGCCAGTATTCAAAATGGTGGGAATGGTTCTTTCTTTCTCTTACCATGGCTTCTCTTGCTTTCATGAACTCCATAGGTCTCTCCTTCTCTTCTTCTCCTGAGCTCTAGCAGCCCCAGCTTGGCTGTCATTGCTTTTTAATAGTTGTAAATTGGTTGACTTTTGGGAGAGAGTGGTGCTGGGGACCTCTATTCCACCATCTTGACTGGAAAAAGAAAGTGAACTTTTTAACATTATGGAAGTAAATACCCACTTTTAGAATTTTGTATATGTATATTGAAATGACTTTGTAATAGATCCTCAAATAAGGAAGTAGGGAGGGAAAGGTGTGTGTGTGTGTTTGTGTGTGTGTGTGTGTGCGCGCACGCACGTGTGTTTTATCCTGGGAAAATGACATCCTGACAGGACAGAAGAACAAAAGCGCAGTACTGAAAATAGCTAGACTAAAAGTTGTTTTTCTGTCACCACACACCAGACATGGAGAGTAGTAAAAGCAGACAGATGGACAGTTCTGTTAGTTTTGGAAAATGTGAATAGAGAAAAGAAACATTCTGTTCCTTTTATTTAGAAAAGGAATTTCTAGGCTATATTACTGGTGTCAGTAATAAGTTTCATATTCTGACCAAAGAAACATTTTTTTACCCTGGGCATAATGACTCATGCTCTTCTCATAATTTTGCTTTTGTGGAAACTGAAGTGTAGTCTAAAGTACTGCACTGTTATTTGGATCTTAGTGCTAATGATACTTTTGTGAATAGATGAGTCGTGGGTAAGAACACTAGTATTGTAAACCCAGTTGTAACAAAGAAACCAAGTACATTTTAATTAGCTGATTCTAGGAGATATGAAAGTAGATTTTTAAAAAATTAATAAGCTAATGACAGTAATTTTGTAGATTATGCAATTAAATATGACACAATTTCATTTTTTGAGCAATTCATTTTCAGGGGTTAGTGTCAGAAGATAAATTTCTAACTAACAATATTGACAGTAGAGATAATATGAAATATTTTTGGTCTTTTTTTCTTACGTCTCTCAAAATTGGTATGAGACTCTCAAATTATAATCACATAG
This sequence comes from Galeopterus variegatus, assembly GCF_000696425.1. Classification (NCBI taxonomy): domain Eukaryota; kingdom Metazoa; phylum Chordata; class Mammalia; order Dermoptera; family Cynocephalidae; genus Galeopterus; species Galeopterus variegatus. The sequence goes on along the minus strand of NW_007726485.1, from coordinate 693,340 downwards.
ACCATAAAACATCTATCAAATAATAGAGATTATTAGTATTGGCTAGGTGAAGTTGAAAGTATATGTTATAATTTTATTTAACTTTAATCTTATAATTTAAGAACTAGAGGTTTTTTGTTTTTTTTTTTTTCTTTTTGTCTTTTTTTTTTACTGACCGGTAACGGGATCGCAACCCTCGGGGTTGCCCCCCCACCACCCTCACCCAGTAAGTGGGAACCGGTCTCCGCAGGGGATCCGGGCCCTCGGCGGGAGCGCTGCCGCACTCTCAAGCAGCGCACTCTCCAGTGCGCCACCAGGCTGGCCCAAGAACTAGAGGTTTGAGTGTGCTTATTATGTACTGTTATGGATGCTCTCTGAATTTTTACCACATGAGGTTACTGTATCACATATATCATCTATTAATCTCTGCAATTACTGTTACTGGGCAAATACACAAAAGTCTATTAAATGTCCCTCACAGTCTTCAACCTAGGGACTTTCCCTTATCTCTTCACTTTAATTTTTGCAATCATTCCCTTTCTTGAGGTACCTCTTTAACCACCTCCTAGTAAAGACTTACAATTTTAGCTTGAAGTCCCTTTTTCATACTTTCTTACATCTCCCTCTGCCTTTATTTTAATTTCAGCAAAAATTAGCTAATGAATCATAATGTGTGAAGCAGTTGTTGGAATAATAAATAGCTTAATGACTTATGTTAAATAACCAATTCAAAAGTTTTTGTCAGTTGATAAATTTTATAAAGAACAACTTTAACTTATTAAATTATCATAAGTAATTTATTGTTTACCTATGCCTTGGATGGTCAACGGATGACATATAGAGCATCAGTGAATAAAAATAGAAATATTCTACTTACTGGTCACTAATGTTGCTGTTTTTACAATTATACCCATTTCAGTTTGTCATTATCGTTTCTCTTTTTTTGAGATATAGTAAC
>NW_007726485.1:686252-691431 GCF_000696425.1 Galeopterus variegatus | reverse complement strand
CGGTCTCCACATGGGATCCGAACCCTCGTCGGGAGCGCCGCCGCGCTCTCAAGCAGCGCACTCTCCAGTGCGCCACCAGGCTGGCCCAAGAACTAGAGGTTTGAGTGTGCTTATTATGTACTGTTATGGATGCTCTCTGAATTTTTACCACATGAGGTTACTGTATCACATATATCATCTATTAATCTCTGCAATTACTGTTACTGGGCAAATACACAAAAGTCTATTAAATGTCCCTCACAGTCTTCAACCTAGGGACTTTCCCTTATCTCTTCACTTTAATTTTTGCAATCATTCCCTTTCTTGAGGTACCTCTTTAACCACCTCCTAGTAAAGACTTACAATTTTAGCTTGAAGTCCCTTTTTCATACTTTCTTACATCTCCCTCTGCCTTTATTTTAATTTCAGCAAAAATTAGCTAATGAATCATAATGTGTGAAGCAGTTGTTGGAATAATAAATAGCTTAATGACTTATGTTAAATAACCAATTCAAAAGTTTTTGTCAGTTGATAAATTTTATAAAGAAAAATTTTATAAAGAACAACTTTAACTTATTAAATTATCATAAGTAATTTATTGTTTACCTATGCCTTGGATGGTCAACGGATGACATATAGAGCATCAGTGAATAAAAATAGAAATATTCTACTTACTGGTCACTAATGTTGAATTTTATAAAGAACAACTTTAACTTATTAAATTATCATAAGTAATTTATTGTTTACCTATGCCTTGGATGGTCAACTGATGACATATAGAGCATCAGTGAATAAAAATAGAAATATTCTACTTACTGGTCACTAATGTTGCTGTTTTTACAATTATACCCATTTCAGTTTGTCATTATCGTTTCTCTTTTTTTGAGATATAGTAACTATAATTTCCAAGATACATGGTACATTATACTATACCAAGTGTAAGTAAACAATAAATGTTTGAAAGGGCATAGTAAAGACCAACTACTAATATTTTTCTCCCATCATTAAATGGATTCTGAAGTACCTTGCTTGTATTATATTGTCTAAAAATACTGATTTTTTTTGTTTTCTTTTAAATATCTGTTCACATGATTCCATGTTGTTGCTATTGTTTGTAGAACTACTTTTCACATCTTTACTGAGTGACACTTGTGCTGAAATTAAGCTACCCTCTTTGATTGCAGTTTTGGGCAATCTATGTTCCTTTCTTTGCGAAACAGCTATCCTGCATTACTTCAGGTTTTGCTTTAATGGAATAGCCCTTCTACTAGAGATCAAATACTGGATGATCACTATTTAATTTACTTTACTTTAATCACTATTAAAGTTGGTCAATAATTTCTTGCAATGGAGTTTTTGTAATTACTAACATAACACCAGAGTATTCCATTGTTGACAGGAAATGGGGCAGATGGAAAGCAATTACATCAGAATATAATGTTATTGTTTGATCTTTATCATGAAAAAAACAATGTTTTTAAAATCAAGTTTCTACTGTATATGTATCATCCAATATTGTAACATTCTGCATAGACTTGAGTAGTAGTCCCTGAACAAATAATAAGAACATCTTATGGTCGTTACAGTATAGTTTGAAGAGAATGGAACATTTTGGGTAGTAGCTCTGTGTGGGTTTATCAGATTAAGTATAACTGGGAAAAACTTGTTTTGGCCAATAAATTAGGTATGTGAAATGAGAAAGTTAAGAATAGATATTAAGTGATCATCTTAAGTGAAATAGAATTTCAGTGTACTATACTTTCTGTATTTTGGATATATTTGTAAGAATGACAATAATACATCAATAGATATGGTATGAGAGGAAAGAATAGTTTAAGACATTACAATAATAGCTTTTAAGAAAAGAAATCAATTCAAGGACATAGGCTGAGATTGTGATATGGGGCAAAAAGATAATAGCAAGTGTAGATAAATAACTACACAAAAATGTCAAGGACCTAAGTATTGACACGATAAACAAGGATACTGTGTACATCTAAAGCCAGATTTTTTCCAGTGTATAATCTAATGATGCTTAATTATGTAATGCAAGCCATTGCATATGCCTTGGTATGAATGAAATTAAAAGCAAAGTTCTCCTAGTATTTTTGGTAAAATTTGGCACCATTGGCTGGTGCCTGTTTCCATAGCACATACTACTAAAACGGGAATGACAGCAGAAAATTAACATTTCCCCTCCCTGTGTGAAATTGATACACACATTCAAGAAGTACTCCACATATTTAAGATAATCTTTTTATTTGATTTACTTACCAGTGTGCTGTATTCCTGCTGCAAAGCAAATTAGTGGAGTCCATTTACACCTCCTCCTTAGCCTGTCAGTATTACCAGAATCACCACTGTGATCATAGCAGCATAGTCCAGACCTTGTCATTCAGTTTTGAAAATACTGTCCTTGCGACAGCCAATTAGGGCAGTGATACATGAATATCTGCTTTGCTTATTATTTGTGGCTAGTTGTATGTAATCATAGGCACAGACACTGTAGCTGCAGTTCTATGACATTTGACCTCAGGAAATAGGGAAGTCTATTGGAGACAGTAGACTGTGATGGAGTTTTATGATTGGTCCTTGATTCTCTCCCCCCACATTAACTTGGCCTTTTGGCAGACAGTACAGATAAGACTGTTAAGTTTGGAATGTTGAATTAGTCAAAAATGAAAATAATTCAAAGTAAAGAGAACTTCTACACCCAAGAAGTGTTTGGGAATTTCTTCCTACCAACAACCAGTTAATCAGTTCTGCAGTGGATTCTTCAGAGAATACCCAAATTCAATTCAATTCTGACACTATCTACCTGGAGATAGCATCAGATCCCACAAGTTGAGGACTCAGTACCACAAGACTACTCCCTGCTTCCAATGCCAGTCACAAGAACTAGGTTATTTTACTTGTGCTTCTGACTTACTAGCTGTAGATTAGGGTTCTCATGAACCCCTCTTTGGGTTTTGTTAGTTTGCAAGAACAGCTCACAGAACTCAAGAAAACACTTTCACCAGTTTTTATTATAAAGGCTATTATAAAGGATGCAGATGAAGAGATGCATATAGAAAGGCATGCAACAAGGGACACGGAACCACCGTGCACCCTCTGGGCATGCCACCCACCAGGATCCTCCATGTGGTCAGCTATTGGAAGCTCCCTGAATCCAGTCCTTTTGGGATTTTTATGGAAACTTCATTACATAGGCATGATTGATTAAATCATTGGGCATTGATAATCAATTTAACCTTCAACTTAACCTTCCCAGAGATTGAGGGGGTGGGTAGGGCTGAAAGTGCCAATCCTCTAATCCTTTCTTGGTCATAGCTGTGACCAGCCCCCATCCTGAAGCTACCTTGGGACTGCAAGGCACCAGTCAACTCATTAGCATGCACACACACCTTGCTATCCAAGAATCTTAGGAGTTTTATGCCAGGAGATGTGAACAAAGACCAAATATATATTTCACAGTATCACAGTTCACCCTTGATCTTCACACACACATCCCTTACATCAAAAGGATATACAACTCGAAAGATGCAGCCACATTTTTTAGAATCCCATTCAGTCGTTAATAACATAGGTATGATTAATTAAATCGTTGGCCATTGGTGATCAACTTAATGTTCAGCCCCTCTCCCCTCCCCAGAGGTTGGGGAAGGTGGGGCTGAAAGTCCCAACCCTCTAATCTTGCCTTAGTCTTTCCAGTGACCAGCCCCCATTCTGAAACTAGGTAGAGTCTGTCAGCCACAAACTCATCATCATACAAAAAGACACACCACATTGGAGATTCCAAGGATTTTATGAGTCGTATGCTAGGAAATGGGACAAAGACCAAAAATATACAGTCATGTGCCACATAATGAGTTTTCAGCCAACAGTGTTCCTATAAGATTATAATGGAGCTGAAAAACTCCTATTGCCTAGTGACACTGTAGCTATTGTAACATTGTAGTGCAATTACTTTATTTTTATAAATTTAGTGTAGTCTAAGGGTACAGTGTTTATAAAGTCTACAGTAGTGTGCAGTAATATCCTGGCCTTCACATTAACACCACTCACTCACTGACTCACCCAGAGCAACTTCTACTCTTGTAAGCTCCATTCATGGTAAGTGCCTCATACAGGTATAACATTTTTTTATCTTTTATACTGTATATTTTAATGTTCCTTTTCTATGTTTAGGTATGTTTAGATATATAAATACCATTGTGTTATGATTGCCTCCATTATTCAGTACAGTAAGATGCTATACATATTTGTAGTCTAGAAGCAATAGGTTATACCATATAGCCTAGGTGTTTAGTAGGCTATACCATCTAGGTTTGTGTAAGTACATTGTGATGTTGGCACAATGACAAAATCAAATGCCTGGGCCGGCCCGTGGCTCACTCGGGAGAGTGCAGTGCTGATAACACCAAGGCCCGGGTTCGGATCCCATATAGGGATGGCCAGTTAGCTCATTGGGTGAGCATGGTGCTGACAACACCAAGTCAAGGGTTAAGATCCCCTTACCGGTCATCTTTAAAAAAAAAAAAAAAAAATCAAATGCCTAAAAACACATTTCTCAGAATGTCTCCCTGTCATTAAGTGATGCATGATTGTATATCACAATATCACATAGAGTTCTTAATTCAATTCAAGTATTTGATCTAGATATTCTTAAACTCTTAATGACTCATCTAGCTGGGCCTTGAATGAGGTACTCTTTTGTTTTTTCTTTTGTTTTTTCCTTAGATCAGGTAGCAGCCAGGAAACAACTATTTTACAAGTCAGCCAAGTCTAGAATATTGTTAGCTTTATTATGACAAAAAAGAGTGAAGTTACTTTTGGTGAAACCCGTATTTGATCTAGATATTCTTAAACTCTTAATGACTCATCTAGCTGGGCCTTGAATGAGGTACTCTTTTGTTTTTTCTTTTTCCTTAGATCAGGTAGCAGCCAGGAAACAACTATTTTACAAGTCAGCCAAGTCTAGAATATTGTTAGCTTTATTATGACAAAAAAGAGTGAAGTTACTTTTGGTGAAACCCCTAGACTTTTGAAGGAAAAAGAAGGGAGAGTTGGTTTTAATACTGACTTTAAGTTGAAAAGTAGAGGACTTTTATACTTTTTTCTTAAAGGAGTTCATCAATCAAAAATGGAATGATGTGTGGTTGGCATCATCTTTGAAGTACCAACTGTTGTAATAGAGGAA
>NW_007726485.1:684230-685940 GCF_000696425.1 Galeopterus variegatus | reverse complement strand
TCTTGGTAAAATTCCAAGAACCCCTCCATATTTTGCATTTTTTAAAATATTAGATCACAGTCCTTACTGGGCTGGTCTCTTCATTGATCTCATTTGTTAAATTTTCATTGAGGCAATCAGGTGTATAGATTTCTGTTTTCACTGTCTCAAGTATATACTTGGTGCTTGTTTCTGCAGCACATATACTAAAATTGGAACAATACAGAGATTAGCATGGTACCTGTGCAAGGATGACACACAAATTTATGAAGTGTTCCGTATTTTTCAAACCCAGGCAACCTCACCCACAGTGGCCCACTCTGGCTGAGGAGCTGCAGAGTGCCCAAGTGTCTCTAATTTGAGCACAGGGTCCTACCCATGGGCCCAGCAACCTTGCCTAGTGTCAATCAGATCTTGAGTTGAGGAGCTGCAGAGTACCCCCTCTATTGGGGAACAGGATCCTGGCCAGGGTACCAGCAAGGCCACCCAGTGTCACCCACTCCAGCTAAGGAGCTTCAGAACACCCCAATGCTTCCCCTGAGAGGCCAAGACCTCATCTGTTACCTCAGTAGCCCAGCCAGGTGTCACCCACTCCAGCAAGGAGCCTCTGAGAGCCCAAGTGCCTAGGCCACAGAGGCATACACAGACAACTCCAACATTGAATACCGTTGAAGAAATCACATGGAGACTACACTACTGTGTTCACCCCAAACCAAACCTAAAACTCCCTACCCTAATAACACTATAGAACATAGTTATGGGAAAGAGTCTCTTCTACTCCAGAGAATTAGAAGTGACAATTGCACCACATGCCCAGACATCAGCATAGGTTATGGGAAACATGAAAAAAAGAGGAAATATGACACCCAAAAGCAATATAATAATTCTCCAGTTCCATACCCCACAGAAAAGAAAATCTGTGAAATGCCAGAAAAAGAATTCCAAATAATAATCTTAAGGAAACTCAATGAGATGCAAGAAAATGCAGATAGACAAAACAATGAAATCAGAAAAACAATTTATGATCTGAAGGAGAAAATCAAGAAAGAGCTAGAAAGATTTTTAGAAAGAATCAAGCAGAAATCTTGGAACAGAAGACTATGTTAGATGAAATAAAAAATACAACCAAGCTCTTAAACAATGGACTAGATCAAGCAGAAGAAAGAATTTCGGAACTTGAAGACAGGACTTTTTGAAATAACCCAGTTAGACAAAAAGAAAAAATAGTTTTAAAAAATGAAAAAAGCTGTCAAAAACCTATTTAACAAAATAAAGCTGAAAACTTCCCAAGTGTTAGGAGTGATATGGACTTCCAGATCTGAGAGGTTCCAAGTTCCCCAAAGAAATTTAAGCCAAAATGGTCCTCTCTGAGACACACTGTAGTCAAATTGTCAGAAGTCAAAGACAGAGAAAATTGTAAAAAGAGCAAGAGGAAAGCATCAAGTCACCTATATGGGAATCTCCCACCAGACTAACAATGGATTTCTCAGAAGAAAGCTTACAGGCCAGGAGAGAGTGGGATGAGATATACAAAGTGCTGAAAGAAAAAACTGCCAGCCAAGAATACTATACCCAGCAAAGCTAACCTTCAGGAATGAAGGAGAAATAATATCTTTTTATGACAAACAAGGAATTCATCATCACCAGATGGGCCCTGCAAGAAATCCTTAAGAAAGTCCTACATCTGCAAGCAAAAGAACAATAACTGCAAAAAAACCCCAATAATAATAA
>NW_007726485.1:681840-683365 GCF_000696425.1 Galeopterus variegatus | reverse complement strand
AATAATAATAACTACCATCATCATAACACGTGAAAGAATAAAACTCACTAGTAGAGTGGATACACAAATGAGAAAGAGAAAGAAACTATATCTTAACACTACAAAAAAAACTACCAAATAGCAATCACAAACGATAATAGAGAAAGAAAGGAGCAAAAGATATATAAAACAACTGTAAAAACTTTTATAAATGGGGCCGGCCCGGTGGCACACTGCTACAGTGCGCCACTTGAGAGCGCGGCGACGCTCCTGCCAAGGGTTCGGATCCCACATACAGACCGGTTCCCGCTCACTGGCAGAGCGAGGTGTGGGAGCAACGCCAAGGGTTGCGATCCCGTTGCCGGTCCCGGTCCGGTACGGGCGCGACACTGAGGGTTGCGATCCGTTGCCGGACACGAAAAAAGACAAAAAGGAAAAAAAAAAAACTTTTTAAATGTCAGGAGTAAGGCAGTACCTTTCAATAACAACCTTGAATGTAAATGGATTAAATTCCCCATTTAAAAGATATAGACTAGCTGAATAAGTTCATAAACAAGACCCTGCTATATATGCTGCCTACCAGAAACTCACATGACCTGTAAAGACACACATAGACTAATGGTGAAGGGATGGAATAAGATATTCCACACAAATGGAAACCAAAAATGAGCAGGAGTACCTATACTAAGTTAAAGTAGACTTTAAATCAAAAACTGTAAAAAGAGGCAAGGATATTATAAAATGATACAGGGCTATATTGAAATTTAACTCTGTGCTCCATAAATATGTACAATCAGTACATTTCAATTAAATAAAATAAATTTCTAAAAACTAAAAAAAGGGATCAATTGAGCAAGAGGATATAATAATTGTAAATATATATGGACCAAACATCAGAGCAGCAAGATATATAGAGCAAATATTGGATGTAAAGGATGATATAGACCCCAATACAGTATAGTTGGGGACCTCAACACCCCCCTCTCAGGATTGCACAGATCATCTAGACAAAAAATCAAGAAAGAAACATTGGATTTAAACTCCACCATACACAAAATGGACTTGACAGATATTTATAGAACATTTTATCCAGCAACTGCAGAATATACATGCTTCTCATCAGCACAGGGATCATTCTCCAGAATAGACAACATGTTAGGCCACAAATCAAGTCTTCAAAAGATTTTAAAACTTGAAATTATAGGTCCGGCCCCGTGGCGCACTCAGGAGAGTGCAGTGTTTGGGAGCGCAGCGGCGCTCCCGCCACAGGTTCGGATCCTATATAGGTATGGCCGGTGCGCGACACCAAGCCAAGGTTTGTGATCCCCTTACCAGTCATGAAAAAAGACAAAAAAAAAAAAAAACTTGAAATTATATCAAGTATCTTTTCAGACCACAACAGAAGAAAACAAGAAATTAATAACAAGTGAAATTTTAGAAACTTTACAAATCATGGAAATTCAACAACATGCTCCTGAACAACCCCTGGGTCAAAGAAGAAATTAATCAGAAAATCGAAAAATTATTTGAGACAAATGAAAATAGA
>NW_007726485.1:666927-681664 GCF_000696425.1 Galeopterus variegatus | reverse complement strand
AAAAGACAAAAAAAAAAAAAAACTTGAAATTATAGGGCCGGCCCCGTGGCGCACTCAGGAGAGTGCAGTGTTTGGGAGCGCAGCGGCGCTCCCGCCACAGGTTCGGATCCTATATAGGTATGGCCAGTGCGCGCCACCAAGCCAAGGTTTGTGATCCCCTTACCAGTCATGAAAAAAGACAAAAAAAAAAAAAAAACTTGAAATTATATCAAGTATCTTTTCAGACCACAACATAAGAAAACAAGAAATTAATAACAAGTGAAATTTTAGAAACTTTACAAATCATGGAAATTCAACAACATGCTCCTGAACAACCACTGGGTCAAAGAAGAAATTAATCAGAAAATCGAAAAATTATTTGAGACAAATGAAAATAGAACCACACCATACCAAAGCCTATGGGTTACTGCAAAATCAGTATTAAGAGGGAAGTTTATTGTGATAAGTGCTTACATAATGAAAGTAGAAAGAGTTCAAATAAACAACCTGATGTCGTTTACACCTTAAGGAACTAGAAGAGCAAAAACAATCCTATCTCAAAATTAGTAGATGGAAAGAAATAATTAAGAGGAGAGCAGAACTAAATGAAATAATACCCCCCCAAAACAAACACCCAAAAGATTGACAGAATGAAAAGTTGGTTTTTTCAAAAGATAAGCAAAACTGCCAAACCATTAGCTATACTAAGAAAAAAAGAGAAAAGACCCAAATAACAAAAATCAGAAGTGAAAAATGAGACAGAAGGTAGGACAAAGTACTACTCTGTGACCAGGAAGGCCCAGGCAGGGAAAAGCCCCAACAGCCCTCTGATCTACCACATGACCAGAAAACAACATAGAGTATTAGAAATACAAAAAAACAAGAAAATACAGCACCACCAAAGGAATATAGTAATTCTCAAGTACATGACCCTACAGAATAAAAAACTCATGATATCACTGAAAAGGAACTCCCAGTAACAATTTTTAAGGAAGCTCCATGAGATTAGAGAAAACTCAGACAACATGAAGTGAGGAAAAATATCCAGGATATGAAGGAGGAAATTTACAAAGATTACTACCTTAAAAAGGAATGTAGAAGAAGTCATCAGAAGGATGAAAAATGAAGGATTCATTCATTGAAATAAAAAACACAACCAAGAGATTAAGCAGCAGAATAGAGCAAGCAAAAGAAAGAATCTCTGATCTCAAAGGTGGTCCTGACCAAATATACCCAGGTGGACAAAAAAAAGAAAAAAAATTTTAAAAATGAAGAAAGTCTAAGAGAGGCAATAACCTTAAGCATACAAACATCTGAATCATGGATGTTCCAGAAGGGGAGAAGAAAGGAAAAGGGATTGAAAATCTATTAGAGATAATAATGGAAAATTTCCCAGGTATAGAGACAGATATGGACCTTCAGATCCAGGAGGCTCACAGATCCCCAAACAGATTCAGTCCAGAAAGATCCTCTCTGAGATACATTATAACCAAACTGGCAGAGCTCAAAGATGAAGAGAATACTAAAAGCAGCAAAAGAAAAGCATCAAGTCACTTATAAGGGAGCCCTCATCAGTCTAACAGTGGATGTCTCAACTAAAACTCTATAGGTGTGAAGAAACTAGGATGAAATATTCAAAATACTAAGAGAAAAAAACTGCCAGCCCAGAATATTATACCCAGCAAGGCTATCTTTAAGAAACGAGGGAGAAATACTGTGTTTCCTAGAGAAACAAAAACTGCAGGAGTTCATCTCCACATGACCAGTCTTACAAGAAATTTTCAGTGAGTTCTGCATTTGAAATCTGAAAAACAATAATCACTACTACAGATACACAAGAAAGAACAAAACCCACTGGTAAAACACAAATGCAAATGAGAAAGAAAAAAGAAACTAAGTATCACCACCTCAAAAAACCAATGGATGTTGAATAGAAATAATAAAAGGAAAAAAAGGAACAAAGATATTCAAGCCATGTAAAAAGAAAAAAAGAATGCAATAAAATGTCAGGAGTAAGACAGTACATCTTCATGTCAACCCTAAATATAAATGGATTAAACTCCCCATTCAAAAGACACAGACCAACAGATTGGATTAAAAAGCTAGACCCAACAATATGCTGTCTTCAAGAGACTCACTTCACCTGTAAAGACCCATACAGGCTAATAGTGAAGGGGTGGAAAAAGATACACCACACAAATGGAAACCAAAAACAAGGAGTAGCTATTCTTATATCAGATTAAACAGACTTTAAACTAAAAACCATAAAAAGAGACAAGGCCATTATATAGTGATTAAGGGATCTATCCAGCAAGAAGACGCAACAGTCATAAATGTATATACACTCAACACCAGAGCACCCAGCAATATAAAGCAAACACTATTACACCTAAAGAAAGAGATACATCCTAATATGATATTAGTGGGGGGATCTGAACAACCCTTTCTCAGCACTGGGCAGATCATCCAGGAAACAAATCAGCAGAGAAACACAGGACTTAAACTGTACTTTAGACCAAATGGAGTTGGCAGATATCTACAGAACATTTCATCCAATGACTACAGAATATACATTCTTCCCATCAGCACGTAGAACATTTTCAAGGATAGATCATGTCACAAATCAAGTCTCAACAAATTTTTTAAAAATCAAAATCATCTCAAGCATCTTTTCAGACCACATGGATTAAAACTGGAAATTAATGGCAGGTGGAACACAAGGCGGTATACAAATACATGGAAATTAAACAAGCTCCTAACTTACCTATGAGTTCAAGAAGAAATTAAACAGGAAATTTAAAAAATTATTGAAACCAATGAAAAGAAAGACACATCACATCAAAACCTGTGAGATACTGCAAAAGCAGTACTAAGAAGTTTGTTGCAGTTAATGCTTACATCAAAAAAAACAGATTTCAAATAAACGATCTAATGCTACACCTCAAAGAACTAGAAAAATAAGAAAAATCCAATCCCAAAGTTAGTAGATGGGAAGAAATAATTAAGATCAGAGCAGAACTAAATGACATGGAGACCCCCAAAATAATGCAAAAGAACAATGAAACAAAAAGTTGGGGGTTTTTTTGAGAAAATAAACAAAATAGGCATATCATTAGCTAGGTTAATAAAGAAGAGGGAAGACCTAAATAACAAAAATGAGAAATTGAAAAGGACACATTACAGCCGATACCACAGAAATACAGGGACTCATTAGAGGTTATTACAGACAACTATATGCCAACAAATTTGAAAACCTGGAGAAAATGGATAAATTTCTGAACACATACAAACTACCAAGAGTGAACCAAGAAGAAATAGAAAACTTCAGCAGGCCAATAACAAGCAGTGAGATTGAAGCAGTAATCAGCAGTCTCCCAACATAGAAAAGCCCAGGACTGGATAGCTTTACTGCTGAATTCTACCACATCTTTAAAGAGGAATTAATACCAATTCTCTTCAAACTATTCCTTGGAATTGAAACAGGCCATTCTCCCAAACTCCTTCTATGAGGCCAGCACCACCGTGAAACCAAAACCAGACAAAGATAAAAAAAAAAAAAAAAAAGAAAGAAAGGAAACTACAGGCCAATATCTCTGATGAACATAGACACAATAATCTTCAACTAAATACTAGCAATCAGAATACAGCAACAAATCAAAAAAATTATATACCATGATCAGGTGGGATTCATCCCAGGGACAAGTGTGTTTCAACATATGCAAGTCAATAAATGTGATGCACCACATCAACCAAATCAAGTACAAAAACCGTGTGATTATCTCAATAGATTCAGAAAAAGCATTCAATAAAATTCAACATCCCTTCATGATAAAGGCTCTCAGCAAATTAGGTAGAGAAGGAAGACATCTCAACACAATAAAAGCCATATATGACAAACCCACTGCCAATATCATCCTGAATGGGGAAAAGCTGAAAGTTTTTCCCTTGAGAAGAGGAACAAGACAAGGATGCCCACTGTAATGAGTCCTACTTAAAATAGTGTTAGAAGTACTAGCCAGTGCAGTCAGGCAAGAGAAAGAAATAAAGAGCATCCAGTTTGAAAAAGATGAAGTCAAACTGTCCCTGTTTGCAGATGGCATGATCCTATATACAGAAAAACCTAAAAACTCGACCAAGAAACTCTTAGAGCTGATTAACATTTTCAGTAATGTTGCAGGATACAAAATCAGCACCCAAAAATCAGTAGCGTTTTTATACCCCAATAACAAACTAGCAGGGAAAAAAAGTCGAGAAGGTAAGCCCATTTATAATAGTCACCAAAAAAATAAAATACCTACAATCAATTTAACCAAGGAGGTGAAAGATCTCTACAAATCACTACTGAAAGAAATTAAAGAAGACACAAAAGGTAGAAAGACATTCCCTTCTTTTGTATTTGAATAATCAACATTGTGAAAATGTTCATACTACCCAAAGCAATCTACAGATTCAATGCAATCCCCATCGAATTACCAATGGCATTCTTCACAGAAATAGAAACAACAATCCTAACATTCATATGAAATAACAAAAGATCTCAAACAGCCAAAGCAATCCTGAGCAAAAAATAAATAAGTGAAGCTGGAAGCATAACATTACCTGACTTGAAATTATACTACAAAGCTATAGTTACCAAAACAGCATGGTACTAGCATAAAAATAGACACTCAGACCAATGGAGCAGAATAGAGAACCTAGAAATCAACCCACAGCTGATATTTGACAAAGGCAATGAGAACATACATTGGGAAAAAGACGGCCTCTTCAATAAATGGTGCTGGAGAAATTGGACATCCATATGTAGAAGAATGAAACTAGACCTGCACCTCTCACCATATACCAGTATCAAGTCAAAATTGATTAAAGACTTAGGTAGAAGACTCAAAACTATAAAACTACTAAAGGAAAACATAGGGGAAACACTTCAGAAAGTGTAGGACTGGGCATAGAATGAATAAGACCCCCAAAGCACAAGCAACAAAAGAAAAAATAAACAAATGGGATTACGTGAAACTAAAAAGCTTCTATACAGCAAAGGAAACAAGAGAATGAAAAGATAACATAGAGAATGGAGAAAATATTTTCAAATTATACATCCAACAAGAGATTATTATCCAGAAGGTGCAAGGAACTCAAACAGCTACACAGTAAAAAAATAAATAACCCATTTTAAAAGTGAGTGAAGGAGCTGAATAGACATTTTTCAAAGGAAGACATACCAATGGCCAACAGGTCCGTGAAAAAATCCTCAACATCTCTATTTATCAGGGAAATGCAAATCAAAACTACATTGAGATATCATTTCACCCCAGCTGGACTGGCTATTATCAAGAAGACTGAGAATAACAAATGGTGGTGAGGATGTAGATAAAAGAGAACTCTTCTACACTGTTGATGGAACTGTAAATTAGTTCAGGAATTGTGAAAAACAATATGGAGGTTTCTCAAACAACTACAGATAGAACAGCCGTATGATCCAGCAATCCCACTTCTGAATATATATCCAAAAGAATGGAAGATGTCACATTGAGGGGATACATGCATTCCTATGTTCATCGCAGCTCTATGTAGAATAGCCAAGATATGGAACCAACCCAAATGTCCATCAACATATGACTGGATAAGGAAAATGTGGTATGTGTACACAATGGAGTACTACTCAGCAATAAAAAAATGAAATTCTGCCATTTGCAGTAACATGGATGAGAGCGGAGAAAATTATGTTAAATGAAATAAGCCAGGCACAGAGGGAAAACTACTGCATTTCCTCACTCATAAGTGGGAGATAAGAGGAAGAAGGAAGTAAAGAAAGACCACAGTGGTGTGTTGGACTTAACAGTGGGAGTGAACAGACCTAGGGTTGCCAAGGGGTGGGAGGGGGAGGGAGAGGGGTGTAAGAGAAAGGTTGGGTGGGGGACACAGATTACTTGCAATTTGAGATGGTGGGCATGTTGACAGTATTGTTCTGATCACCACCTCTTGGACACGGGGGGGGGGTGGTGATGGTCACCTCTGTGCCCAATAAATATGTATAATCAATTACAAAAAAGGTCACACACAAAAAAGACATTACAGCTGATACCACAAAAATACAAAAATCATTGCAGACTATTATGAACAACTGTATGCCAAAAAAGATTTAATATCTGCAGGAAATAGATAAATTTCTAGACACATACGACCTACCAAGGCTAAGCCAAGATGAATAGAAAATCTGAACAGTAGCATTTCTGCATACCAACAATGAACTAGTGAAAATAGAAATAAAGAAAGCAACTCCATTTATAATAGCTACCCCAAAAAAGAAATACCTTGGAATAAATTTTACCGAGGTGGTGAAAGGTCTCTGCAATGAAAATGACAAAATACTGATTAAAGAAATTAAAGAGGACACAAAAACATGGAAAGATATTCCATGTTCATGGATTGGAAGAATTAATATTGTCAGAATGACCATACTACGCAAAGCAATCTACACATTTGGTGCAATCCCTATCAAAATACCAATGATATTCTTCACAAATAGAGAAAGCAATCCTAAAATTCATATGGAACCACAAAAGACTCCATATAGCCAGAGCATTCCTAAGCAAAAGGCACAAAGCTGGACACATTACACTAGCTGACTTTGAAATATACTATAAAGGTATAGTAATCAAAACAGCATGGTACTGGCATAAAAACAGACATGGACCAATGGAACAGAATAGAAAACCCAGAAATAAATCCACATATGTACAGCCAACTGATCTTTACAAGGGTGACAGTAACATACATTGGGGAAAGGATAGCCTCTTGAATAAATGATGCTGGAAAAACTAGATATCCATGTACAAACAAAGAAACTAGACCCCTGTATTTCACCATAAACCAAAATCAACTCAAAATGGATTGAACTCTTAAATATGAGACATGAAACTATAAAACTATTAGAAGAAAACATAGAGGAAACACCCCAAGGCATTGGTCTGGGAAAAAATTTTATGGAGAAGACTTCTGAAGCACAGGCAGCAAAAGCAAAAATAGACAAATGGGAACATCATACAAGAAAGCTTCTACACAGCAAAAGAAACAATCAACATAATGAAGAAGCAACCAGCACAAGGGAGAAAATATTTGCAAACTATTTATCTGACAAGGGATCAACATCCAGAATATACAAGGGACTTAGGAAAAATAAATAATCTAATTTATAAGTGGCAAATGAATTGAATGGACATCTCTCAAAAGAAGACATATAAATGGCCAAAGGTATATGAAAAAATGCTCAACATCATTAATCATCAGACAAATGCAAACCAAAACCACAGTGAGTATCATCACACCCCAGTTAAAATGGCTGTTATCAAAAAGACAAAAAAATAAATGCCAGCAAGGATATGGAGAAGAAGGAACTCTTATACACTACTGGTAAATTAGCACAGCCATTATGGAGAACTGTATGGAGGTTCCTCAAAAAACTAAAAATAGAATTACCATATGATCCAACAATCCCATTGCTGGGTATTTGTCCAAAGGAACAGAAATTAGCATACCAGAGAGATATCTGCACTTCCATGTTTATTGCAGCACTACTCACAATAGCCAAGAAATGGAATCAATGTAGGTATTCATTGACAGAAGAATGGATAGAGAAAAAGTGGTCTGTGTAGACAATGGAATACTACCCAGCCATGAAAAAGAATGAAATACTGTCATTTGCATCAACATGGATGAATCTGGAAGACATGTTTCAGTGAAATAAGTCAGGCATAGAATGATAAATACCACTTTCTCATGTGGGAGCAAAAAAATAAATAAAAAAATTTAAAAACCTTAAAAAAAACTTGTACATTTAGAAGTAGAGAGTAGAATTGTGGTTTCTAGAGGCTGGAAAGGGGAGGTGAGTGGGGATAGTGACAGGTTGGATAATGGACACAAAATTACAGCTAAACAGGAAAAATAAGTTCTAGTATACAGTAGTGCTAGGCACCTATAATTAGTAACTGTTTAGTGTATGTTCTCAAGTGGCTAGAAGAGAAGAACTCAAGCATTCTCATAACAAAGAAATAATTATTTGTGAGCATGAGTTTGCTAGCTACCCTGATTTGATCATTACACATTGTATACATTATTCAGATATAACTTTGTACCCCATAAATATGTACAATTAATGTGTTTCAATTAAAAAATAAATTCCTTTTAAAAGAAATATACACTTGGTCCTTAAATGGAGGTACAGCTACCAAACTTAAATACCTTAGGATTGTTTTCTCTCTTTATATAAAAGATACTACTATGCAATACTTTTTATAAGCAAAGTATCTTTTTTCTAATTAAAAAATTACTTTGCATATTATACCAAATTTCCTTTAAGTATCACTTCAGTTAACCAAATAGTGTCTTACTAAATGTGAGAGATCTAGCAAGGTAACATCTGCCATCTTTTTACAACAAGCCTGAAACAATAAAGTTCTAACCCCTTTCTGGTCACATGGATCTAGATAACATTGATCCAGTAGGTAGGAGAGAGGGAACCTTTATTGAATTCCCTGCTCCAAGCATGATACTAAGGACTTTACATATGAAGGTTATTCAAAAAGTTCACGGAAATATTCATATTATCTTTAAAATTCCATTTTTCCATGAACTTTTTGAAGTACCCTATGTTATCTCATGTAATGAAATGTATTGTCTCAAATTCTTGTAACATCACTATGAGGTAACTTTTTATTCACCTTTTTCTTCTTGGAAAGGGATGAATGCATTTCCAGTTGTACACAGGATAATGTATCATGTTAGGCGAAACTATTATGTTGTTGTACCATTTGAAAATTAAGTGTGATTTAAGGAGATAGTATGAACACCAAGTTGACGAGGGGTGGACTTGTGAAGGTTAAGTCTAGATGTCAACTTGGTTAGATGAAGGAATGCTGGGAAACCTGGTAAAGCAATCTTTTTAGGTGTGTCCATGACGGTGTTTCCAGCAGAGATTAGCATGAGAGTCTGAGTAGCCTGTGTGTGAAAGACCCACCTTCAGTGTGGGTGGGAACCATCCAATCTGCTGGGGGTCCAGAGAGAACAAAAGACAGAGGGAAGAGGTGAAGCTCTCTCTCGATCTGCTGGAGCTGGGATACACTCTTCTCTCCTGTCCGTGCACATCAGAGCTCGAGACTTTTCAGCTTTTTGGTTCCAGAACTTACACTTAAGGACACCATCAGCTTCCCTGGTTTTGAGGCCTTTGGACTTGGCCTGAGCCACGCTACCGGCATCCAGTTTATAGAGAGCCTATTGTGGGACTTTTCTTCATAGCCACATGAGCTAATTCCCCTAATAAATCGCTCTCATATAATTATAACCTATCCTATTGATTCTGTTTCTCTGGAGAACCCTGACTAATACAGATTAACTTCCTTCAAATGACCCTACCCCTGCTGAGTAAGTCAAGAATTACAGAGTTCTCCCTAGGGTCAGAGGAAGTGAGTATGTTGGAGAACTGATCTGCCCTAAAGCAAAAACACTCTGGTTGTATCATTTCTGCTCAGGACTAGACTGGGTTAATATACTTTGTTCTCTTTGCAAATAAATACTAAATAATACCACACTTGAAAAAAATCTATAGGTTTCTAAAATGTTTCTTGGTTCCTTGGTTCCTTGGTTATTCATTTGCTACAGGTGTTGTTAAAGCTCAAGTCACTGGTTAGACTCTGGAATGGCTAGCTTTTGTCCTTTTTTTGGCTAGAAGGAGGCACCCATAATCCTGTTCAACTGTCACACCAGTGCATGCCATTGGTCACAAGGTGGGCTTGCTAATAGAGAGGAATCGAAGAATTAGAGCAAAAGTATTCTACTGCTATAAAAACAAAGGCAAAATGTTAATGTATTTTTTCATTTGAAATATTAGTCATTCTTTTAGTTGTGTATTTTGAAACTGTAATTTACCAAATTCTGTCACCTTGATCTGAAAATGTAAATGGGGTTTCTAGAGTTGCCTGATATACAGTTTAATTCTGACTGCCTGCTGCATGTTTTATGTGCAAACTGTGATAATCTGCCTTGACTCCCTCAGGAAGATGAGAAAAGAAATATTTACCAGAAAACTCTTTATCACTGTGGAATCATTTGTATCCTATTACATTGTATGAAATTATGAAATATCTCTTGTTGTATTTTCCACATTGTTTACATTTGCCTTTCCTTATAATCTTCTCTCTCTAGTTTTTGCCTTTATTAATATTTAGTCACTGAGCTTAAATTTTAAGAAATTTTAATTTATCCTATTGCACACTAAAATTTGAATTTTTAAAGTTCAAATTGAGAAAATTTGTGATGATACATTTTGAGATTTGGTGTGGTTTTTTTTATGTATCTATATAAAATGAAATTTAAAATTCATGGTTTATCTAATAATCTAAGGTCAAGTATTTATTAATCTATACTTCACTTCATTAATGATTGTTCGCCACATTTGATTCTGCTTTTCGTGCTGGATTCTTTTAGCCCACCTTGTTCACATTTACTGATAATCAAAAGTCTGCATTGCTAATAGGCATTACTCACCTAGTCCTTAATTATCTTATATTTAAAAATCCATTAGACCTTCACTAAGCCCATCCATTGGCCTCATTTTACAGAATCCTTGTCTTACATAATACATTAAGTCTATGAAATGAATTTTTATAACACCTTTTATAGCACTATGAATATGAATTTAGTAGCAAAAATGAATTGTAGCCCTTCCTATAGGAATTTGAATTTTCTACATTCTAGTTGTGGGAATTTGATTTTCCATCCTGAAGTTATAAAGGTCTTTCTGTCTCACTTAAAACATGATTTAAGTCTGTTTTCTCATGGTCAGCTTGTAAAGGTCAGTGAAGGACAGCACTTTGAGAGAAACGGATAATGTGCATCCCTCCAGAGCTAGTGTATATTACAGCTGTCCCTTTGGACTCACTCCAGCAACAGCTCAGTGACTCTTAGAGGAAGAGAATTTTAGAGGCCCAGCAGGGCTCAGAAAATTGTACTGAAGGACGCTTGCTTACCATGCATTTCCACTGCAGTGAAATTTGTTTAAAATTATGTTTATCATCCCTTAAATCCAATCATTCTCTGAGTGCTTTTGATTTTTCCTTTACAAGGTATCTTCATCTATCTCTTTTTTGGTGTTCCTACTGCCACCTCTCTTTGTTCAGGCCTTTGTTACATTTTCCCTGGGATAATTTCAACAATTTAGTTTTTCTTCTTAGTCTTTTATGGTCTAAGACTATAGTGATCCCCTCTCCCCCTCAAAAAGACACTATACTGGAAAAATTCACAGTTTAGTAGGAAGTCAAATACGGACTTAGATAATTTTAATAAGAATGTGTTAAGTTACAGTCATCGAAATATATATGAGGCTATGGTAACATTAAGAAAGGGAGTAATTGACTCTGGAAATATTTAAAGTAACTTTCAAATAATCAGACCATCAAATTATTAACCCATATTTTAATCATGTTGTTTCTGTAGCAAGTGTAGAGTGAAATTTTGGTTTTCCTTTTTTTTTTTTTTTTTTTTTTTGTTTTTTTCCGTGTCCGGCAAGGGATCGCAACCCTCAGTGGCGCCCCTGTACCGGACCGGGACCGGCAGCGGGATCACAGCCCTCGGCGTTGCTCCCGCGCCTCGCTCAGCCAGTGAGCGGGAACCGGTCTGTACGTGGGATCCGAACCCTCGGCGAGAGCGCCGCCGCACTTCCCAAGCGGTGCACTACAGCAGTGCGCCACCGGGCCGGCCCGAGGTTTTCCTTTTTTAAATCATAACTAAAGATCAATTTGGTAATTTAAAAATTGGAAAGCTTATTTTTATTTTCTAGTTGAGTGTAGGGGCAAAGGAACCTTCCCTCTCCCCTCTGGAGTTTTGATAATTGATTCTGAGAAATAAACTTGACAGTAGACAGATTAACAGCAAAAAAGGCATATATATTATGTGCATATGCACAGGGGTCCCACAAAGTATGAGACTCAAAGAAGGGCCGGATGGTTGCAGCTTAAATAGCATTTTGAGCTACAGAAAGAAATAGGGTCTTAAAGACTCCTGGAAGGTGGTGGTGATTAATTATGGGAGGGTGAGAAGGAGGAACTGTGAACAAAGGTTGTCTTATTATGCAGTAAAGTCTCTCACGTAGCAGCGAGAATAGGTGAACAGTCTGTCTGGGCTTGGTGTCCTGGGCATGGAGACAGCTAGTCACCTCTCCTGTAATAGGAGTTGATCTTCTCTGGTTAATGTAGATTTTAGGGAGGGGATTCACAACTGTCACATTCCCTCTGGAGGATCTTCTCTTAGTCAGCTAAGGGAAACTCCAGAAAAAGCTCCTCTTGCACTTCAGGAGAGAAAGAGGATCAAGAGACAGGGAGGTGGAGAAAGGTTAGAGAGACCTTCATTCTGAGGCTGCTGCTTTAGTTCAAAGTACTCAGCATGTCAAAGTGCTATACTTTAGAGTATCATTTTCTGAGCCCCAACATGAGCAAATAAAGAGATGTAACTGAGTTAGCCACTAAACTAAATATTAATGTTTATCAAACTATCTTGCTTGAATTATGGTTGATGGAATTTGGAGTAAAAAGACCTAGGGGAAATTCTAATAGTCATCAAGTGAGTGATAAGATAGAGAAAGCAGAACTGAGAGAATAAAGAAGATAATTTAGGAGTAACAACATTTAGGCATAACTTTAGAAGTACTTAAACTATCTTGCTTGAATTATGGTTGATGGAATTTGGAGTAAAAAGACCTAGGGGAAATTCCAATAGTCATCAAGTGAGTGATAAGATAGAGAAAGCAGAACTGAGAGAAGAAAGAAGATAATTTAGGAGTAACAACATTTAGGCATAACTTTAGAAGTACTCCACAAAAAGTTTCATATTAGGTAGTGAGTTCCTAGCAATGAAAGTACCAAATTAAATGACTTCCGAGATGCTTTGCTATTTCAAGATTTTAACTGCCCGCTATCCCCCCCAACAAAGAACTTAGGATGAAACTCTAGGATTGTGATTGAAGAGGCTGAGGGGTTGAGGAAAACTTCTTAGCCAATGTGCATTTAGGAAATTCTCCAGTTGATATCGGGTAATTCTGATACCTTATTAAGGATCAGCAAACTTTTTTTCTGTAAAGGGCCAGATAGTAGTAAGATTTTAGACTTTGAAGGCCATATGATCTCTGTAGCATCAGCTCAACTCTGCTGTTGTAGTAAGAAAGTATCCTTGACAATATGTAAACATAGTCTGTTAGCTGTGTTCTAATAAAACTTTATTTACAAAAACAGATAGTGAGCTGGATTTGGCCTGTGGGCCATATTTTGGTCACCCTTGCCTTAAATGCTGAAATCTAGAAAAAGTTCTAACATAAATAGAGAAAGGCTTTCAATTTAGGGATTAAAAAACTAGTTGTCTTTATCATTGTCTTTTTGGACTGAAAGAGTGTGCATCACATGTTCAAAATAACGGATTGCTTAGTGAATTAAGAAACCTTCCATTATAAAAGTTAAGTGGCAGTGGAGAGTCTGAAACTATTTTCTCCTCTTCATTTCTGCTACTTATTTTATCTTTAAAGGCATCATCTTTACTCCTGTTGAGCAGTATCGTCTATCCCACTTGGACTGTTGATGCAGACCCAGCCCTTACCAAGAAATAAATGCAGGTTCAGGCCTTCTAAGAACCAAAAGATTTTCCATACTTCCTGCCTAAACACAATAATTTCAACACCAGAATAAAGAAGGAAACAAAAATCTCTGATTATCATGATAGCTGTTATATATTTCATGCTCCTAAGAGCATACAGCAAAGCCTCTCATATCATCATTTTATCTGTTCGTTTTTAATTTATAAAATGGTGGTCAAGTGTTGATGCTGACCAGAGATAAGTAACAGAAGAAGGTGATGCTGCTGTAATCAGGTAGGCTGGCTTCAGGTGAGAAGTGACCATTGCTTGCTAGAAAACAAGTGAGTGTGGAGCATTTTAAAAAGCACCATCTTGGGCAGGCCTGTGGCTCACTTGGGAGAGTGTGGTGCTGATAACACCAAGGCCATGGGTTCGGATCCCATATAGGGATGGCCGGTTACTCACTGGGTGAGCATGGTGTTGACAACACCAAGTCAAGGGTTAAGATTCCCTTACCGGTCATCTTTTTTTAAAAAAAAAAGGAAAAAAAAGCACCATCTCTAACCTGGGGTCATCGATTTTAGAAATACCTACCCCCCAATTCCTCAGTAAACATGAAGAGCTTTGCCAAATTGTGCTTTAGTATAGCACAGTAATTGGTGTTTATAATAAGGACTGAAACTCATCAAAAAAAAAAAAAAAAGGAAAATTGGGAATTATATATACTCTTCTAAGAAAAGAGGACTGTGCTAATTATATCATTTAGGTATATAGAAAATTAGGATAAGCAAAACCAATTTTCCTAAGAGTTCTGGATAGTCGTGATTGTCAGTATATGAATATTTAGTCCTGGCATGCTGAGCTCAATAGAATGGTTCCTTGACTCTTAAAATGTTTTTAGTAAATACGTTTTTCATTCTGTGACCTCAGGCCTTCAAATTGCAGAGATTACTATTTTCAAATTAATTTTAAAATGATTTATTCCTCTCTGTTGCTTTTCAAGTAAGTTTTTTCTTTTTTCTTTTTCTTTTTCTTTTTCTTGTTTTTTGTCTTTTTTCCGTGTCCGGCAATGGATCGCAACCCTCAGTGTTGCCCCCGTACCGGACTGGGGACCGGCGCGATTCTGCTCAGGACTAGACTGGGTTA
>NW_007726485.1:659983-666823 GCF_000696425.1 Galeopterus variegatus | reverse complement strand
GGGATCCGAACCCTCGGACGGGAGCGCCGCCGCGCTTCCCAAGCGGCGCACTATCCAGTGCGCCACCGGGCCGGCCCCTCAAGTAAGTTTTTTCTTTGTAAGTAGAATATGCATTTAAATTTGATAATTCCATTTTTTTAAATCAACGTTTAATTTTTTCTATTGTATAAAGGCCCTTTTATTTAAAATGTTATTTCTGCTTTCTCAATTTTAGGGATTTTTCTCTAAATTTTGAGAATTGAGAAGATGTAGATTTTATACTTTAAAGTTCACTTGATTATGTTCTGTATTCGAAAAGCAGTTTTTATAAGTCTGACAGAATTTAAAAATCATGAAAAAAAGATCATGTCACTTTTTTTTTTTTAGCTCAAAATACTTCAGAGAATCCTTTTTACTCACAGTGTACAATTCAAACTCTTTAACATGGTTTTATTATCTGGCCTCTACCTACCTTTCACTCCTCCATCCTTGTCTCATACTCTACTTGTTCCCATGCACTTTAAACTCAAGTAATAAACAGCTTCTATTGCTGGTAACAGACTGCATTTTTTCATAGTCTGTAACTTTGCACAACCTTTCTCTCTGTGAAATCCATACTAGTCCATAATATTTTATGAAAACTTTACCTCTCTGAAGCTTTCCCTATCTTCTTCAAGCTTTTCTGTAGTTCATATTCTGTCTTGTAACAGTTATCACATTATTAAAGTTGTTTCCCCAGTAAACTGTGAGTCCTTCAGCAGCAGAAGAGAAAGCATGTTACTCTGTTTACCTTTGTTTTCATAACATAGTGAGCCTAGAGGCTGGCATTAAGCAGGTACTTTAAAAAAAAAAAAAAAGATAGCAAGGTATTCTTCACACCTAAGCTGTAGATACCTATACTATATAAATAAGAATCTTGAGAATCTGGGAAACTGTAAGCAGCTGCAAAAGCACCAGCACTGGATTCACTCAGTACTTTTCCAGGCTTGTGTGTGAGCCTTGCATTACCAATGCTACCTTCAAGTATTAGCAGTTGAAACTGGCACTACGTTATGAATCTCCTTATTTACTTGCCTCCTTTGGTAAAAGAAACCGAAACCCTTTTCTTATCCCCATCTGGTGCCAGCCTTGGATAAATCATGATAGCTTGGAAAGATAATGTAGGTAATACTTCACAGGTTTATTAAAAATATTTAGCATTTACTGAGTGCCTACTGTGTGCTCGGTATCTTTGCTTATATATTACCTCATCTAATCCTCACAACAATCCAATATAATAGATGCTATTATCCCAATTTAACAAACGGGGTGGGAGGGAAGGGAATGAGGTCTAGTAGGATGAACTAAACTGCCCAGGGCCACATAGCTATTGACTGAGGGAGCCAGAATTTGAATCTACTGTAACTTTGTATTAATATGTTTTGTGTTGCTATAACAGAATACCTGAGACTGGGTGATTTATAAAGAAAAACGACATTTATTGCTTACAGTTTCTGAGGCTGGGAAGTCCAGAGTCCAAGGAACACATCTGGTGGTGGTGACAGTGACCCAGGGGTCTCACATTGCAAGACAGTGGAAGCAGAGAGAGCAGAGAGACAGACTCTCCTCTTCTTTTAAAGCCCTCAGAACCACATCCATGACCACCATTTTTAATCCATTCACTATAGCACTGTCCACAATTCAATCACCACTTCAAGGCTCCACCTTTCAGTTACCATAGTAGAATTTCCCACCCTCTTAACAGTCATAGTGAGGGTTAAGTTTCTAATACATAAAATTTGGGGACACAATTCAAGCTTCAGGGAGTTTGGGGAGACATAATTCAATCCACTACAAACTTTAAAGCCCTTTCTCTTGTTCACCATCAATTAATGTTGCCTGGCCATAACTGAAGCCCAAATAGCAGCATGGTTATAGTGTGCGCTTTACAGTCATCTGGACCTGGATTCAAGTAGTTTTACTTCTCTGGCCTTCTTTTTTCTCATATGTAAAATAGTAATACCTACCCCAAGAGGGTTATACATACTAAATAGTAAATGTTAGTTCCATTTGCTTCTTCTACACTTCTCTAATGGTTTATACAGCATAAGGCCTGGCACAGGAAGGCAAATAGCCATTAGTCAAATAAGTTAGCATTCTCTGCCTTCCATATAGTACGACCATAATGTCAACCATTGCGTGCCTTCCAGGATCACCAAGTGTTTTATGGCTATCATTGCATTTATTCTCTTTATGAGAAAGGTATGTCCTGAATATTTAATAGTTAGTTACCCACATATATACTATAGGAGAATATGGAGTAAAGTCAGTGATCTGTCTAGTGTATTAGACTTCTCTCTTACTAATTCTTAAGGAACCTGTGAGACTCTGTGGGTTGTTATTTATTATATAAAATTTGCCCCAGTGGTTCCATAACATAGACCCGTTAGCACCATTCAGCAAAGAGCACCATAAACACAGCTGCTGTTTTGGTGTAGCTTGTGGTTTTGGTTTTGTTTTTATTTGAACTTTTTATGCAGACAGATCATCATTTAAAAGTAGTCATTTGGCATTTTCCCTTGCATTCTTCAAATTTTTTGTATGTTTTAAAAAGCTTGACTTAAGTCACTTCTATAATTGTGCACACAGATTGATCCATCTGGTCTTTTTACTAGACAATGAAGTTTCTTTTAAGAATATAAGAAATAGGATAATTATATTTTAAATCCTACAATTTCAGTGAATCTCTTAAAAAATAATTTCCTTGTATTCTTCATTGTCTTCTAATTAATTTCTATATTTTCTGTGGTAGGAGGAGGGCTGCTAATTTCTTCTGTTCCTGCTCCTTACCTCCATCATGTGTTATAACTCTGAAGCATACCTCAATCACTGGTTTGCAAGCATGAATTGGTAGAGCTGAAATGTCTGATAGTATTGGGCCCTATTGTTCTCTTTAGGTTTCACTGGCTATGACGTAGAGGATGGATGGGGGCAAACATAGATGGAAGGAGACCATTAAGGCCTTTGGAGTGCTCCAGACAAGAAATAGTGGTAGCCTGACCCAAGGTACTAAGAGTGGTGGTGAAGGATTGTAGACAGATTAAGGAGAGAATTAATGAAATTTATTGATGGGTGTGAGATAGAGGAGTCAAGCATGGCATGTTTCGGGATTAGATGCATCATGCTACTCACCTCTTTCTCCTTTTGTTTGTTCAACTTTATCTTTAAAGAACTCAGTTTGTATGTCACATTCTGTGAGAAACCTTCCCATCCCAACCTCCATTGAGTTAGATGACCACACTATGCTTTTGTAGAACCTGGCAGTTATCCATGATAGCATTTATTCTGTTTTGTAACTGTGAGTTTAATTACCACCCTCATAACATACATATAATCTTCACACTCTAGATTTTGTCTTGTAAGGGCAAGAGCCCTGTCTGTGTTTGTTCATTCTGTTCCCAGCACCTAACACAGTCCTAGGGGCAACAGCAATATACTTTTGATGAATAAGCAAATTGTCATTTACAGCTATTGTTTACAGTGCCTGATTGAGTAATCAAATATAGTAGGTTATCTAGGCCTTTTTGATTCATTTCTCTAGTTTAACTTTCATTTCTTTCTTATTTTGTATCTGTTTACCTTTTGTTACACCCTTACAGTCTAGCTTACTGAATAAAAGAAAATACAAACATAAACAGCAAAAAATAAACTTCTGGGTTTTGATAGTATCTTCTAAAAGAACCCCTAAAATTGTTAAAGTCTAAAAAATTAAGGGCCTTCAAATCATAATAGCACTTAATAGTTTTTAAAATATTGCACATTCTCAACACAGGTGGTTGGAACATTGTACTGACAAAGAGAGTCATGGGTCCCGTGCATGTCTAGATTGGTTCAGTTTAATCAGAAGTTTTAGGTCTGGGTATTTGAGAAAGTGGATGGATCATTGCAAGTTCATCATCATTTCAAGGAAAATGCACTGATGACACTTTATATTATTGTGAATATACATACCTAAGTCATACTTTGGGAACAGAATGGCTTAAGATGTCACTTAGAGAAGAATCAATACAAAAAGGGGGGGGGGGAATTACAAAGATTCATTTAAGGCAGGAATGAAAAAGAAAGAGAAAAAAGACTAAGTCACATGCCTTCTTATTACTGCAGGTTGGGAGTAAGGGGTGAAAAAGGAAAAGGATTTGACTTCTCTGTGCTTTGCTTTACTTATCTTTAAGTAATGGAACAATGGACCCATGATCTAAAAGATCCTTTCTGGCCCTAATACTGTTGCTCCATAAAATAGAAGAGAATGATAAAGGTGATATGTGATGGGAATTTGGTTTTGAATTACAACTTCTCGTTCTTCCCTTGGCCTCAGCTCTGTCTTGATGAGACCTGACTTAGAAAATCCACTCAAATAAAATGTTTCTTTTTAAATGACTTTGCTAGGGGCCGGCCTGTGGCTCACTCGGGAGAGTGCGGTGCTGATAACACCAAGGCCACGGGTTCGGATCCCATATAGGGATGGCCGGTTAGCTGACTGGCTGAGCGTGGTGCTGACAACACCAAGTCAAGGGTTAAGATCCCCTTACCGGTCATCTTTTTAAGAAAAAATAAATAAATAAATAAATGACTTTGCTAAATTTAAGTAAATACAAGTGGTTTTTCTAATCTCTGCTGAAATCAATTCTTTACAGACTGATTTAGAGCAACAGTCTCGATTAAAATATTTAAGATGTTATTATTACTTATTTAATCAATTCAAACTACAGAAAATGAATTTTTACATTTAGCAATGCTATAAATGTATTCTTCTATAATTTTTTCTCTTTTAACAAATGTTTTCCTCCTTTGATTTTAGGATTCTGTTTTGGGACAGCCATACGTCTAATTTCTTAAAGTAGTTTTATATGTAAAACTTGTAAAGGAACAGAACAATGCCTCCACGACCATCATCAGGTGAATTGTGGGGCATCCACTTGATGCCCCCAAGAATCCTAGTAGAATGTTTACTACCAAATGGAATGATAGTGACTTTAGAATGCCTCCGTGAGGCTACATTAATAACTATAAAGCATGAACTATTTAAAGAAGCAAGAAAATACCCTCTCCATCAACTTCTTCAAGATGAATCTTCTTACATTTTCGTAAGTGTTACCCAAGAAGCAGAAAGGGAAGAATTTTTTGATGAAACAAGACGACTTTGTGACCTTCGGCTTTTTCAGCCTTTTTTAAAAGTTATTGAACCAGTAGGCAACCGGGAAGAAAAGATCCTCAATCGAGAAATTGGTATGATATAATTTTCAACTAAATGGCATTGTCATCCTACTCTAAAATGCAAACACCAATGAAGCTTAACTATTGTCTCATTGCTAAAATATTTCTGTCTGAATCAGTACCTTTGTAATCCTAAATAAATAGCTTTCTAAATAAAAATCATTATAAACCTAAAGTATTTTTGAGTATTGAGCTGTGGAACTATTTTTAACATCTTGATATTATTCTATAAGGTTTTCTTTAAGAAATGTCATTTGCGAGATGACTTAGATTTTTATATCCCAGTTTTGTTTCATTATTCTTTAAAACATAATTGTTCTGGGGCCGGCCCGTGGCTCACTCGGGAGAGTGCGGTGCTGATAACACCAAGGCCGTGGGTTCGGGTCCTATATGGGGATGGCCGGTTCGCTCACTGGCTGAGCATGGTGCTGACAACACCAAGTCAAGGGTTAAGATCCCCTTACCGGTCATCTTTTAAAAAAAATAAAAAATAAAAAAAATAATAATAATTGTTCTGGGCCGGCCCGGTGGCGCACTCGGTTGAGTGCGGCGGCGCTCCCACCAAGGGTTCGGATCCCATATAGAGACCCGTCCGCTCACTGGTCGAGCGCGGTGTGGGCGTGACACCAAGGGTTGCAATCCCGTTGCCGGTCATGGTACGGGCGGACACCGAGGGTTGCGATCCCATTACCGGTCACGAAAAAAGACAAAAAGGAAAAAAAAAAATAATTGTTCTGGATAATGTTTTCTGCCTTTGCTCTAAATAGCTGAATATATTATCTTGCATATATTTAAAATATTTGGCACCTCATCACTATACATGTAGTCATCAAAAATTTTTTAAACCAGAGAAACCTCTTGACTATTGTGATCTTCTATATCTACAGAGCTTCCTATTCGTAAGAAACGTGTTCATACTGCATGTTTAATAGAATGTTATGTTCTTTTTATAATTTTTTTAAGGTTTTGCTATTGGCATGCCAGTATGTGAATTTGATATGGTTAAAGATCCAGAAGTACAGGACTTCCGAAGAAATATTCTGAATG
Organism: Galeopterus variegatus; assembly: GCF_000696425.1. Classification (NCBI taxonomy): domain Eukaryota; kingdom Metazoa; phylum Chordata; class Mammalia; order Dermoptera; family Cynocephalidae; genus Galeopterus; species Galeopterus variegatus. The sequence continues at coordinate 660,544 of NW_007726485.1, read as the reverse complement.
TTTGTAAAGAAGCAGTGGATCTTAGGGATCTCAATTCACCTCATAGTAGAGCAATGTATGTCTATCCTCCAAATGTAGAATCTTCACCAGAACTGCCAAAGCACATATATAATAAATTAGATAAAGGTAAGAAAATTGTCAGTCTACCATAACCATTATTATAGTGAAATCTTGTACCTGTGCCTATATTTTTGTAGTCTTTTATTCTCAGGTGGATGATAAGCTTTTTGAAGGAAGGGACTGCTTATACCAACAAGATACATGTAAAGTTGAGCGCCGGATATACAGTTTGTGTGCAATAAGTATTTGTTGATTGAATGAATTGTGTGTCTATGGTGCTGATCCCTTGGTGAATTGTTTTATGGCAATAAAACTACAGAATTTTGAGTTTGAAATTCACTGTATTTTAGGATACTAACAGAATTAGAGCTGATTATCTTTTTACAAATAAAAATAAGTATAAATAGAAACATGAAATTCTGTTAGATATATACAAAAATAATTTTCTTAATATTAAATACAGTAAGTCTAATCATAATGAGTGATAATATATATATTATC
>NW_007726485.1:653203-659891 GCF_000696425.1 Galeopterus variegatus | reverse complement strand
AAAAATAATTTTCTTAATATTAAATACAGTAAGTCTAATCATAATGAGTGATAATATATATATTATCTATAATATAGATAGGTAGACTTTTGACATGTATCAATTTATAGGATTAAGTGAACATGAAAATATATCAACTATATTGTTTTGGAAATAAATATCATTGTATCATAAATATCTATATTTTTCAAAATAAAGTGAAGGTTTCAATTTGAAGTTACAGAATAGGTTAACTCACACGCACTATTAAATATAAAATTCTGTTAGCAGAATAAGTTAAGACATCTTATTACTATTTCACCCCTATTTTTCAAAGTAGCTTAATACAGCATAACATAAGGCCTTCATTTGAAATTCTTTTCTACTCTAGCATATTTTTTTAAATAAAATGCTCTTTTCATTTTTCTACATTTTTTATAAAAATTTTCCAACACATAGAAAAGTTGAAAGAATTGTACTGTGAACACCCAGATCACTCTAACATAGTTTTAATTGTTCCATTTTCACCATCTTTTTATTGATGTTGTTCCCCTGCCTTAATTGATATTAAAAGGAAGAAATTAGAAAATCCATTTTCTCTCCCCTCCTCATCTTCTCACTCTTCCTCCCCTGTCTTTTCTGTCATCTAATTCAACATCTGTAAGTCTCCATTGATTCTTTTTTTACTTCCCATAGTTACGAAAAACTTTTCCACTTTAGGCACTGCTGAACCTCTGATACTATTATGAGTCACTCTTCTTCACTGGGGCTGTACCCATGAAGTATGTCATGCAGTTTAGAATGGAAATTCCCTTTGTCTCAGGTATTCGTTACCCACTAGTCACAGGTGTGCATGCTTGCCATAAAACATGAGATTTGGGCATGGTCTGGCAACCCTATCAGATAGGAAAATTTCCTATTTCAACCTGATATTTACCTGTATTTAATTAGGTTGATTATAAATCATTTCTGATTATGCTTAGAGTAATGGTAGTGCATACTTTTTGGAATTTGTCTCTTGAAAAATGAAATAGATATGGTGATTGCATCTAATAATGTTTTCCTGTTACAGGGCAAATAATAGTGGTGATTTGGGTAATAGTTTCTCCAAATAATGACAAACAGAAGTATACTCTGAAAATCAACCATGATTGTGTGCCAGAACAAGTAATTGCTGAAGCAATCAGGAAAAAAACTCGAAGTATGTTACTGTCCTCCGAACAACTAAAACTCTGTGTTTTAGAATATCAGGGCAAGTATATTTTAAAAGTGTGTGGATGTGATGAATACTTCTTAGAAAAATATCCCCTGAGTCAGTATAAGGTGAGTGACAAGTTTCAAGAACATTTATTTTAAATTTACGAAGTAATCATGTTAAGGACTAGTATCTGTATTTTTAGGACATCCTTTTTGAAAATTAAATAATATTAATAAGTAGCATTTGTAAGTTTTTTTTTAATACTGTAATTATTTAATTTGAGAGACTAAAATGTTGGCAGTTACACTAACCCCAAAATATGGGGTATTTTATGATTTTTATCCCTTTCCAAGCAATAGCATTGGAATGGAATTCAAGTAGACATTTCAAAAAATTCAGGATCTACTGTTAAGATGTACTATTGATACTTTACTACTCTTTTTCTATTTATTAAATAAATACCTATAGAAAGCAACTATGTTTGTTCCAATCATAAGCCAAGTATTGATTTACACTACCAGCCAAAACGTGGTCCTAGCCTTTAGGTTGCTTATGGTCTAATGGGGCTTATGGGTAAGAAAATAGGCTATTTTAATCTGTATACAGTAGCATTTATATTAAAACTATCCTAATTACCATTTCAAAATTCAGATCAATGCATTTTAATTTTATAAAAATATGTCCATAATTTTATCAGTCTTCTCTATTTGTGGTTTTTGTTTTGTTTATTTTTTAACAAAACAAATGTTTCTCAGGAAGTGTTTGGATAGCAGAGCAAGTGGGCAGCAACTCTTAGGTGGGATATCAATGTGACTTAGTAGATTGAATGACAGGCTTACTAAAATGATGTTGCTTTTCTATTAACAAGTTTAATTTTTTCATACTGAGTATTCTCTGATCTTTGTTTTTAATTCCTTTTTTTCTTTTTTCTGTTTACTTCTGGTTAAGGGTAGAACTATAGTGTCAAACAGTAGAACTATAATGTTAAAAGCTGACCGTATTTTTTTATATATATACAATTTACATTCAGAGGTATTTGGTTGATCCTGTGCTATAACCTAACTCTCAAATGTCAGTATTTTAAATGTTATAAATATAGCAACTGCTAAGAAATGTGGTCTATAATGTTTGATTTTTTATCACCTTTGCAGATTAGTATGTAAATTCTCAAAATACTCTTACATGTTGCTTTTAATATGAAAAACCTTACAGTAAATGGCTTCTCTTCTCCTTCCTTAATCTCTTACAGTATATAAGAAGCTGTATAATGCTTGGGAGGATGCCCAATTTGATGCTGATGGCTAAAGAAAGCCTTTATTCTCAATTGCCAATGGATTGTTTTACAATGCCATCATATTCCAGACGCATCTCCACAGCTACACCATATATGAATGGCGAAACATCAACAAAATCCCTTTGGGTTATAAATAGTGCACTGAGAATAAAAATTCTTTGTGCAACCTACGTGAATGTAAATATTCGAGACATTGATAAGGTAAGGTCAAATGCTGACTCTTATTATTTCATATAAATTATTTTAATATAAACCTTTTTAATTGAACTATACAATAATCTGTTGACCTGTAGTATGTTTTCAGATGGCTAGAAAAACACCCACATCTCGGAAAATAAAAATATATAATGAATTCTGTTGAGTTTTCATTTGCCTCAGCTGTTACACAGCTCACAGTCCTTTGTCTGAATTTTAATATCTGTAATTCTAATATTCATGTAATTCTAATAACCATAATTCTAAACTCTTAAAACCAGAAGTTTTAACAGAATTCATTTAGTAGCAAACCTAAACCTGAATTTAGGCTTTTTATAATCTTTATTAATTCCACTTAATGTAAACAGTCATATGTCTTGTTACAGAAATATTAGTGTCTTTATGGGGTACTGCTTCAGCTTCTAAGAGTTTTAAGGAATATTTAGTATATGTATCAATGTATCTTTCTAAAATATGAGAAACTCTGAATTGCATACCTGGTTTAAAGGCATTTGGGGCCTATGTTAATTTTTTAGTAGTCTGATGTCCCCATCATTATTAATGAATGAAGGGAGCAACAGATTTTGGTGAAGAATCCGCATCATTATTGACTTACTATATATGTGAAGAAAAGGGGAATAGAAAAGCTGTATCTGAACAAAAATGTTTTATTGGCTCTCTCATTCATATCAGTTACATTATTTTATTCATATTTGGTTCTATCTAGTGTGCATGTACATATGTGTGTTTCTGAGTGTATATATTTGTATACAAATAATTTTTTTTTTTTTAAAGATCTATGTTCGAACAGGTATCTACCATGGAGGGGAACCCTTATGTGACAATGTGAACACTCAAAGAGTACCTTGTTCCAATCCCAGGTAAGTAGGTATATGGATTTATATTTCCAAAGGTCATATTAGTGTGTAGCAATGTGATCAATAAAAGTAGTATATTTTACATTATTAGTTTTGTGCAAGTTATATAAATTATCATTTACATATAGAACATAAGGACTTTCTGTCAAATGATTATCAATCACAAGATTATTCGATTGATTCTCTCTAGAATTTTAATAGATGAGTTTTTCTGATTCTCTCTACCCATTCTATCAAAGAGAGAACAGAATATGGTTACAGTTTTGTGCTGCTGATTCCTCACATTAGGTCAGAAACCTAGCATTTTATTATTTACTTATCCTCATTTATGTGAAGGAGAAGTAAGAGCTGGCAAACAACTCCAGAGCCAAATTACTTTGAGGCATTTTCCTTCACATCACTCCCCAAAATAGATATTATGGCATTCATATAAATGATCTTTGGGAACAAATCAATTTCTTAGGGAGAGGAGATTATTGGAAACATTTTAAATTTAAATTATTACTGCCTAGATGTGATGAAGAAATAAAAAGCAATATAATCTAGTAGCTTCCCATCCAGCTATTTCTTTGCCTCTCTCTACAGAATCATTTGGGAATAAGAGTCTATCCCTGAATATAAATAGCAGTAATATTTTAAGGGAACTCAAATTGGTATTGAAGATTGAAGATGGAGTTTACAGAATAGCAATAGAGCTCACTAGTCCATTTTCCAGAAGTAAATCTCATAATGAATTTAAACTGAGTTCTAGGAGAGTTAAGAAAAAGTTCTGGTCTTGTAGTTAAGCTGCTAGAAGCAGCCACCCTTCTAGAACTTAGGTAAAGTTCAAAGAGATGGCAGCCTTCTCCACCAGGAGGAAGAGAGAGTTTCTCACCCTACTTGAACCACTGTAGATCAGAAAGTATATAATTCTGATTAGAATTTAAGCCATGGCAACAAACAACTTCAGGATCTTTTTAAATCTTTGCTAAAACAACAGTTTATTTCTTACTTATACTGTATCTCTGTCACGTGTTAGGCGAGGTGGTTGTGGGAAGAGCAGAAAAACAATATTTGAGAAAATAACGGTCAGAATTTTTTCAAATTAGGTGAAAACTATAAGCTGACCAATTCAATGAGCCCCAAGCAAAGAACCCAAAATAATATTGGGTAGATATATCCTTGTTGTTTCAAGTAGCATAAGTAAAGTAGCTTTATAAAAGTAAAAGGTAAATTTATTTAATAATATATGATTAAAGTGTTGAAATTTTAGTAAATTAAAGTAGCTATTTAGAAAGGACTGTATTTGATTATCTTTTCTTCAAGAATTCTCTAATATAAAAAGTGAAATCCTATGGTAGTAGTATGAAGATTTAAGTAAATTTTTCTAACATTTTTGTGTTTACAAAACAAAGAATCAGAGATAAATGAATATGAAGTTAAAAAGATAGAGAAGTAGATTTTAAAAATTCTTATTGAGATTGTTTGTTCCAAATCTGTTTCCTATATACTAGATAAATTAGATACTTTTGATTTCTTCATAAATGTTACCAGTTATCTCCCAAAATCAGAATCAATTTGAACTATACATATAAAACAATTTCCTAAAAATAAAGAACTTAATTTTTTAGAGGTGTGTGTGGGTGTGTGTGTCGTGGAATGTATGGACTTTAGAAGAAGAGAGAAACATGCTTTATTCTGTTAGTATAGTGCTTAACAACTAGATTCATAGGACATAGCTCTCTTAGAAAGTATGTAGTAGAACACTTCCCATTAATTTATGAGCAATTGTAAAGATTTAGAAGTAATATAAAGTCTTAGGTACATTTAAGTAGATGTATCTTTAATTTTTCTTAAATTACTGTGAACTTATTAAATTCCACAGCATTTCTTCCCCTTACATTTCTATAATAGTATTTATTGTTTCTTTTATCTATGAATTTCTTGCCAAATTTTCTCATTTTAGATGTCTTTCTTCTATTAATGGTCCATATATTTTTTAATTTTTTAAAATCTTTGTGTATACTTGAGCAAAGATACTAAAATAAATAGAATTTATTTTACTGATAAATTTTTTAGCTTAGTTTGACTAATTAAAAATAGAATTTTTATAACTTCTTATTGTTGATTAAGACTTGTTTTGGGGCCGGCCCAGTGGCGCTTGGGAACACGGCGGCGCTCCCGCCGAGGGTTCGGATCCCACATACAGACCGGCCGCTCACTGGCTGAGCTTGACTAATTAAAAATAGAATTTTTATAACTTCTTATTGTTGATTAAGACTTGTTTTGGGGCCGGCCCAGTGGCGCTTGGGAACACAGCGGCGCTCCCGCCGAGGGTTCGGATCCCACGTACAGACCGGCCGCTCACTGGCTGANAAAAAAAAAAAAAAAAAAAAAAAACTTGTTTTTTTTTTAAAGAATAGACCAGAATTAGGAAGAAGCCATTTGTTAAAGTTTTCAGATTTTTTTTTTTTGTCTTTTTTTGTGACCGGCAGCACCGCGCTCAGCCAGTGAGCGCACCGGCCATTCCTATGTAGGATCTGAACCCGCGGCGGGAGCGCTGTGCTCCCAGCGCCGCACTCTCCTGAGTGCGCCACGGGGTCGGCCCAAAGTTTTCAGATTTAATGACTAACACATGAGCTTTTCCCATGGGCCGGATACTGTTGTAATACTTTTACTTAAGTATCTCATTTAATTTTATGAGACAGAAACAACCTTACGAGGGTAGCTACTATTATTAGTCCCATTTCACAGAGAAGACAAAAGACAAAATCAGAGTTACACGTTTAGTGAAATAGTGGAAATAAGATTCTACTTCAGGCACTCTGACTTCTAAGTTCATACACTTTAACTATTGCTATAATGGTTTTTTGTTTAGTTTAGTTTTGTTTCTAAAAGATGACTGGTAAGGGGATCTTAACCCTTGACTTGGTGTTGTCAGCACCACACTTCCCCAAGTGAGCAAACTGGCCATCCCTATGTAGGGATCCGAACCCTTGGCCTTGGTGTTATCAACACCACACTCTCTCAAGTGAGCCACAGGCCAGCCCTGCTATAATGTTTTTTTAAAAAACAAAACTATGGGGGCCGGCCCGGTGGCGCACTGCTACAGTGCGCCGCTTGGGAGCGCAGCGGCGCTCCTGCCGAGGGTTCGGATCCCATGTA
>NW_007726485.1:636840-652883 GCF_000696425.1 Galeopterus variegatus | reverse complement strand
GCTCACTGGCTGAGCGAGGTGCGGGCGCAACACCGAGGGTTGCGATCCCGTTGCCGGTCCCGGTCCGGTACGGACGCGACACTGAGGGTTGCGATCTGTTGCCGGTCACGAAAAAAGACAAAAAAAAGGAAAAAAATTAAAAAAAATAAAAAAAACTATGGCTCATTAAAAATATGTCCAAATATAGACAATTTCACATGTAACATCTAGTAAACTGAGGGAATTTATCATAAAAATTTCAATTTTTTATCTTGCCACTTTTTTGTAGTAACTTTTTACTCTTTCCTTATCATGAATGTCAAATTTTATTACCTCTTGTGAAATAATTATTCTGAAATTCAAGTATTTTGCCCTTATGTATCCTTCATTTTATTTTCATACTGACTTATTTAGATTAGTGGGTTCTTCTAAATAAAACTACATTATGTATAAAAGTAATTAAATATAATTGGAATCATAATAGGAAATCTCATTTTATCTTTGATTTCCCTTTTCTAGTTGACTTGTTATAAGCAAAATTGTTTTTTGTTTTTCTAGGGATGTATATAGCACACATGCATAAAAGCATACAAATCATAATTGTATAGTTCAGTGAATTATAACAAAGTGAATACTCATGCAATCATTACACCATTCAAGAAGTAGAACATTTACCAGCAGTCCAAAAGCCCCTCCTCATGCCTGTTCCCAATCCATTAACCTTCTCTCCACCCCAAAAGTAAACACGATCTTGACTTCTACCACTATTGGTTAGTTTTGCTTGCTTGTTTTGAATTTCATATAAATGGACTCAAAGAGAAGGTATTCTTTTGTGCCTAGCTTCCTAGGGCTGGCTTATTAGCTCAGTTGTTTAGAGCACAGCTTTACAGCACCAAAGTCATGGGATCAGATCCCCATACCAGCAAGCTGCCAAATAAAGGTACAGATTGTGTCTAGCTTCCTTTACTAAATATTATGTTTGTAAGATTTTATCCACTTTGTAAGTAACTGTTGTTTATTTTCATTGCTATGTAATATTCTTCCATTATATGAATATACCACAATTTATCTATACTACTGTTGGACATTTGGGTTGTTTGCAATTTAGAAAGATTATATATAATTCTTCTATTAACATTCTGTGCACACATTTTTGTGGTTTTATTCCTAGAAGTAGAGTTGGGTCATAGGGTGTCCATATGTTCACTTTTAGTAGATTATGCAAATTGATTGTAACAAATTATAACTCCACTCTTAGTGTATGAGATTTCCTATTATTTCATATACTTACCATCCCTTGGTATCATCAGTTTTTTATATTTTTAGCTATTCTCATATATAATGATATCTCTCTGAGATTTTAATTTGCATTTCTGTATGACAGATAATATTGACTACTTTTTCATGTTTATTGGCCATTTATATATGACCTTATGAAGTGCTCGTTCCAGTCAGTTTCTGTTCTTCATTTTGCTTATCTTTTTCTTGATGATTTGTAGAAGTCCTGTATAAATTCTGGATAAAGCCTTTTTGTTTTGTTAAATCCTTTTTTTCTTTAAAATTTTACATAGGTGGAATGAATGGCTGAATTACGATATATACATTCCTGATCTTCCTCGTGCTGCTCGACTTTGCCTCTCCATTTGCTCTGTTAAAGGCCGAAAGGGTGCTAAAGAGGTAAAGTATTTCAAAAGGAACAATTATGTTTACCTCTAAAAACTTCAAATTATCGTGCTGATTGAATTTTTCTCACAAAATTTATAGTATTTTTTCTTCATTTAAAAAAATTAATAAATCAAAACTTTTAAAATTTTTTAATAAAGGTATGACAAAGGTATCATAGAAGAATATCTTGGGAGAGCTTCAGGAATTTATGATGAATGAGTATATCCTGAGTTCATACTTACATAATTTCTTAACATACAAAGCTACTACATAACAGTGACTACACGCAAGTATCTGTCATGCTTACTTCAGTTCATATTTCCTACTTATTATTAAAGAAAAAATGGGAAAAAGGAAAGAAAGTGCTTACACTTTGAAAAACCAATGTGGCTTTTGGTAGATATAACCCTGTTATAGAGTCAGTTGTTGAATTCTCCTTTCTGGGGAAGGAAATTGTTTTGAAATGCATTTTATAATTTAATCCATACGGTTGGATTTTTTTTGTGTGTTTGTAGGAACACTGTCCATTGGCCTGGGGAAATATAAACTTGTTTGATTACACAGATACTCTAGTATCTGGAAAAATGGCTTTGAATCTTTGGCCAGTACCTCATGGATTAGAAGATTTACTGAACCCTATTGGTGTTACTGGGTCAAATCCAAATAAAGTAAGTTTTTTATTATCATAAATTAGGTTTGTTTTGTTTTGCTTTTTTTTTTTTTTTTTTTTTTTTTTTTTTTTTTTATGACAGTGAAGCACTAGATATATATCTATATATATATTTATATATATCTTTTTTTCCATCTCTTAGGAAACTCCATGCTTAGAGTTAGAGTTTGACTGGTTCAGCAGTGTGGTAAAGTTTCCAGATATGTCAGTGATTGAAGAGCATGCCAACTGGTCTGTATCCCGAGAAGCAGGATTCAGTTATTCCCATGCAGGACTGGTAAGGCAAATCACTTAGTTGCTTAAGTATGTTATAATCTGTGGATTTGGGTATATACTCTTTGTAATACTCTTTGTATTGAAAAGTTTTCATGTATTTTAGTTATACTGGCATAGATACTGTGAGCTATAGGACAGTATTGCAATAGAATAAAATTCTCTATATGCTAATATTTTTTTTTTTTTTTTGTCCTTTTTGAGACTGGCTGCACTGTGCTCAGCCAGTGAGTGCTGTGAGCGCACCGGTCATCCCTATATAGGATCCGAACCCGCGGCGAGAGCGCTGCTGCGCTCCCAGCGCTGCACTCTCCTGAGTGCGCCATGGGCTCGGCCCTATATGCTAATATTTTTATTGCAGCTCTGCTTCCTCTTGGTTTATTCAAAGCCCTAGTCTACCTTCATTCATTAACAAATATTTATTGAATGGACTAAATAATAAAGTTGTAAACTAAACTGACCTCCATTGACATACAGTCTAATGGTGAAAATAAACATTAAACAGATAAAAGCAGAAATACAATATTATAAATCATGGTAAATGCCATGAAGGAAAAAATAATAGTGTGCCAATTATAACTAACTGAGGGTGGGGAGGAAGGACTAATATATATTGGGTTCAGAAAATTATATCTCTGAGATAATTTAAATTAACATTGAAGTTGAGACTAAGTATTAAATATGTTGTTAGTTGAACTCGGAAGCAGAGGAAATAGCAAGTCTTCACCACATTAGTCCAGGTCCCCCAGAAAAAAAATTGTACTCATATATAAAATGGAGTTTATTTTGTTTTGGATTTTTTGGTGACTGGCCAGTATGGGGATCCAAACCCATGACCTTGGCGTTACCAACACCATAATCTCCCAAGTGAGCTAATCGGCCAGCCCCTCAAGGAATTTAAATATTGATTTAATTGTCTAATCTTGGCGCCATAACTTTGGAACCACAATATAACTGGATTCCAGGACCATTAACTCTCCCTTATTTCTCAAGAGCAGAAGTGTCAGTACTAAGAGAAGATATTTTTCTTCTTTGATGTCTCTCCTCCAGTTTCCAAATTTATCACTTTTTCTTTGGGCTGGTTGTAGGTTATAGTTATAGATAGACCAGCCAATGACTATTGGGCCAAAAGGTCCTGAAATTTGCCTACCCCAATAACAGTAATAACAGCACCAAGAGGCAGCCTGAAATACTGCACTTAGGAACTTTATTAGTTTACAGCTGTATTCTCAGGAAGGAATTTACCAATCCCTTTTGTAAACTGAGTGATAGTATCTTTCCTGCATGTATAATTTCAAAGATATGAGGGGTTTTTTGAGCAGTTCTAACTCTTTGTGAGGATTGATATTTTCTGACTTGTGTTCTTTCTTAGAATTTTCCTTTCTTTTGGGCTGGCCCATGGCTCTCGGGAGAGTGCAGTGCTGATAACACCAAGGCCACGGGTTCGGATCCTATATAGGGATGGCCGGTTAGCTCACTGGCTGAGTATGGTGCTGACAACACCAAGACAAGGGTTGAGATCCCCTTACCAATCATCTTTAAAAAAAGAAAAAGAAAAAGAATTTTCCTTTCTTTCAAAGAAAAAAAGTTGCTTATTTTTATAATAGAATAAAGCTATTTTATCTTTCAATTACCATTTGGGTATATTGGCAACTTTTATAAATCTAAGATACCTTATGGGATTTTAATTTTCCTGTATCTTAAAATATCTTACTATTTCATCACTCTAGGAATTATTTCATCATTATTTATTAATTATTTCCAACTATGCTAAAAAAAAAAAAAGACTAAAATAATGTGAATATGTAGAAGAAGGACAGAATAACCTAAAAGGATGATACAGTAGTGAAATAAATCATCACTATTACATCATCCTTGTATTTTGTTTGCTTGTTTCTTGGGGTTTTTTAGTCTTTTATTGGACACTGAAATTCAGAATTTTTCACTTTCTATCCATTATGCCAAAAAGAAGAAAATTGACAGAGGAAGATATTTCACAATTATTAGACAAATCACAATATGAATGCAAAAAGATAAATAATACCATTTTAGAGAAGTTTCTCAACCTTGTCACTATTGATATTTTGGGCCAAATAATTCTTTGTTGTAGGGGCTATCCTGCATTACAGGATGTTTAGCAGCATCCCTGGCCTCTACCCTACTAGATGCCAGTAGTACAATCATACCAAGTTGTGACAATCAAATATGTCTCCAGATATTACCAAAGGTACTTTGGAGGCAGAGGGGGCATTATCACCCCAGTTGAGAACCCTGCTCCAGACTCTAATGGTGATGGTGAAATTTATCATATAAATGAAATATCAGATGACAACATCCTAATGAATTTTCTCAAACTCAAGATAACAATCAGTGAACAATACATTTCTAAGGACAAAAAGGAAATAAGGTATTCACATTCAGTTAGTCATTCAACAAGAATGACTTTGTCACACAATATTTTGTGAGAAGAACCTCAACAGCCCCATGTTTTACAGTATTCTTTCCATTTTTTATGATGTGAACCAAAATGTACTTGATAGACTTTCTAAGTGGACAAATGCTGAAGGCAGGTATGTATACAAAGGTGACTAGAAAGAAAAAGGTAATGTAGAAATTTTAAAAATCCATGGATTGATCATTCTGATTGGTCTCTATGAGTATAAAAATGGAAATATTTTGCAATTATGGAGCAAAGAAGTTGGCCATTTTCTCTTTATGAGCCTTTAGAGTTTTCAGAAGTATTGCATTTTGACAATGTAGTTTGCGGTTTAACAAAGATATATTTATCTTCAAAATCAGGAAAATATGGATAAAAATTTGGTTTTACTGTGTTTAAATTCTTATTAAAATGTTTATTAAAATTGTTTTTTTACCATCACTTTATTCTTCTGCAAATTATTTTATATTAAAAATATAAACAAAAAAAATAATATAAAAGAAGAGTCCATTGGACCCAGATGATAATTGTATTGACTACTTTTCCTGGTAAATTGAGAGTTAAATATTTATTATTTCATGCCTCCACTATTACAATAGCCTCCTAATTGGTCTGTCTTCTTCTGCAGAGCAGCCAGAATAATCTTTATGAAAAATAAATCAAATCATGGTATTCATCCTTTAGCTTTCATTAAAAATAAAATCCAAATTTTTTTACCCTGACCTGCAAATTTTATATGCTCTGAACTCAACCTCTTCTCCCCTTTTCCTTGTCTATTGCGTGTTAGGCCAACTGGCTTTGTTGCTATTTCTCCTTCACACTAAACTTATTCTCCACTTAGAGTCCTTGTACTAAGTATTTCCTCCATCTGCAGTAATCTTTCCATGGTCTTAGTAAGGATAGTGCCTACTTAAAATTTGTATCACAAATTAAATACTGTGTTCTGATAGGCATTTTCAAATACCCAGTCTAAAGTAGCCACTTAGTCATTCTCTGAGAGTAAGTCACCCAGAGTACATATATTAACTATTCCAATATTTTTCTTATTTGTTTCTTATTTGTTCGTGCATGGTTTTTTACTACTGTATTTTGTAACACCAACAACAAGTACACAACAAGGCACATGGTACATATTTAATAAATATTTGTCGAACGAATATGTTCCTGCAATATTTCTTCATCCCATTGAATAAATGAACAAAGTGTAAATGTACAAAAACAAGTACCGGGCCGGCCCGGTGGCACACTGCTACAGTGCGCCGCTTGAGAGCACGGTGGCGCTCCCGCTGAGGGTTCGGATCCCACATGCAGACCGGTTCCCGCTCACTGGCTGAGCGAGGTGCGGGTGCGACACCGAGGGTCACGATCCCGTTGCCAGTCCCGGTCTGGTACGGGCGCGACACTGAGGGTTGCAATCCGTTGCCGGACACGAAAAAAGAGACAAAAAGGAAAAAAAAAAAAAACCAAGTACCATGGATGTCTGCTTTGGTTTTTAGCATTAGAAATATGTGTAACCCATTCTGAGGGGTGTGTTTTTGTTTTGCATGTTAATGTGTATTCATAATTATTTACTATACAGTTTATATATTTACATTTAAAGAGAATAAATACATTACTTGGAATTATGTAAAAAGTTATGTTATATTCCTAATATTCAGTGCACAGTGTTTTAATGAGATTTCTTCCCTTATTTATTTTAAAGAACTACGGCAATTATAAGGATGTGTTCAGGCAAGGAACATGAAAGAGTTTGCATTTTTATTTTATAATTTTACTGTTTTTTATCTCGTTATACCAGAAACATTAACAGATTAGTTAATAGGATACTAAGAAGGAAGCTTATCAGTAAGAGATGTAAGCTACTCACTACTGTCCTCTAGTATCCCAATCTGGTCTTCTCCCTAAATCTGCAGGTACCGTTCTAACTGTGGTTGGTGGTAATATTAACCAAGTAAGTTATTGGATTTGTTCCACCAATACTGTGTCTTAAATTGATTCTTTCCTGTCCCTAAATATAAAGTCTTGCAATAAGAATAAATTATTTTACAGCAGTTAATAAACAATGCAAAGTTTATTGCAAATTAATTTGCTTCTGTCCTGGGGGGAAAATATGGCAAAGAAAACTATATATAAGATATTACTTTATTTTACAGAGTAACAGACTAGCTAGAGACAATGAATTAAGAGAAAATGACAAAGAACAGCTCCGGGCAATTTGTACACGAGATCCTCTATCTGAAATCACTGAGCAAGAGAAAGATTTTCTGTGGAGTCACAGGTAAGTGTTTATTAAAATAGAGATTCTCTGGTTTTTTTTCTTTATTACAGAAGGAAGAACTGACTTTGGCTGATCTTGCCATATTTTTGCCATAACTATTACAGTAAATAAAGCACAATTTACATGATTTTTAAATTTATATACATTGTCTTAATTACTATGGATATGGATCAATATTTCTAGAAAATCATGCTGCATTGCTACTTTGCACATTTAAGGCTTTTTAAAATTCTGAGTCCCTAATATGACTCTAAGGATTTTTAAAAATAAAATTCAAGATTTAAAAAAAAAAAATTAAAGTTTTAAGTCAATTTATTTGTAATTTACATGGTCTGAATATTACAATTTTCAGGAATTCCCTTCCATTTTTCTTTTTTTCTTACACTTTTGCAAAGTAATAGTGTAATGTCTTATTTTAACTTATGAAGAAATTATTCTGCTACTTGGTAAGTGACTTTGGTATATTTAAATAATGCGGTTGCAGTACATTTCTGCAGAAAGTCCATTAAAACATAAACTTTATTCATTGGCCACCGTAAAAGTGGTGAGTCTGTGGTTCATATTGTGTACGTAAGTGAATAACATGAGCTATATAAAGAGTGGTATAATGTATGTTCATCATTTTTCTTAACTATCAACTAAAATTTAGTACTTATCCTCCATTGGGATTTTCTTCTTTGCCATTATAACTATGCCTAAGTGTATATGTGCACGTATATACAACTATAGTGTTAGACACTGATCCCTTTTGATTTTAAAAAAGGCTAGTAATGGTAAGAAGTTTGAAACTCCTTAAAGATTGCATAATTGAAGAGTTAGACATCTAAACTTTTTGAATAACATGGAAGAATGTTTTTTATTTTGTTTTGTCTTTCCCACACAGACACTATTGTGTAACTATCCCCGAAATTCTACCCAAATTGCTACTGTCCGTTAAATGGAATTCTAGAGATGAAGTAGCCCAGGTAAATGCATGTTTGAGATTACTGAATAACTGTTGCTCAGATTTGGTATGTCACTCAAATTATTTTCTCTCAGAAAGTCTGCATAGGGCTGGCCGGTTAGCTCAGTTGGTTACAGCACGGTGTTACAACACCAAGGTCAAGGGTTCGGATCCTCGTACCGGCCAGCTGCCAAAAAAAGAAAAAAAAAAAGTAAGTCTGCATAAATATAAAACATGAAATTGACTATGTTTAAAATTAATTAATAATGGTAGTATAGTAGAGAAAATACTGTTACTATCATTTTCACAGGTAAAACTAATTAGAACTGAAAACTTTAGGTAAATTTTAAGGGGGTCTATGAACTAATTTTAGAGTCAGAAGTTAAGACAGTGTTTTAGAGGGTTTATTCACAACTATCTGTGCTTTTTAAATATGATTTATTGTCTTTCTCATATGCAGATGTACTGCTTGGTAAAAGATTGGCCTCCAATCAAACCTGAACAGGCTATGGAGCTTCTGGATTGTAATTACCCAGATCCTCTGGTTCGAAGTTTTGCTGTTCGATGTTTGGAAAAATATTTAACAGATGACAAACTTTCTCAGTATCTAATTCAGCTAGTACAGGTAAAATAATGTAAAATAGAAAGTAATATTTTATTATAAATCCATGCAACTTCCAAAACCTAACGTATTAACCAGTTTTATGCTTTTTTAAAAAAAATCTTTTATTCCCAGTAGTATATACTTTCTTTCTGAAAATTTTTCTTTAAATCCAGCCATGCAGAAACTGGCCCTAATTTGTTTTTTTATCATGTAGGTCCTAAAATATGAACAATATTTGGATAACCTGCTTGTGAGGTTCTTACTCAAGAAAGCACTGACTAATCAAAGGATTGGACACTTTTTCTTTTGGCATTTAAAGTAAGTCAGACTCCCCATTAAATCCTTTAATGTATGTTACTTGCTTTTTTAATAGATGTATAAGTATGTATTAATAACATACTTTTGTTTTTGTTTGGCTAGAAGAGTTTCCCATGATCGTAGCATACTGTACCAGTGGATGAGTTCCTCCTCAACATTTTCTTTTCAAAATTAAATAAGCAGTAAAATTCAAAACTGAATTTTATACATGAATGAGAGCTGAAATATTTTTTAAATATTTTGATTCTACTTTAAGCCAAGTAGAATTATTAGGTACAGATTAGTGTGGCTGTAGGTTTCACTGTGTGTGTGGATTAAAATATCCCAAAATAAAGGAAAAAAGTCTTACCTCGAAATTCAGAACAATAACAACAAAATCCCGTTTCTTACTAGAAAGCAAAGCAAGCTAATTAAGAATAAAAAATACGGCTGGCCAGTTAGCTCAGTTGGTTTGAGCACACTGTTATAATACCATGGTCAAGGGTTCATATCCCCAAACTGGCCAGCTGCCAAAAAGGAAAAAATATATATATTTTGCAGAATGTGATATATCTAGTACTCAAAGTTAGAGGTTATAAACCATATAGTTTTTATAAATTTAGAATCAATTTGTGTCTAATATGATTTTTAAATGTTAAAATAAAAATTAGAACCTAGAAGCTAGGTTTAAAATAACTTAAATTTAAAGACAGTATAGGAAAGTGTAGACATGTGTGCCAGAGGAATCCAAGAATCCAGTAGTTCTCACCAAGCTGTTAGTTCCCTCCTATTCATTTTATTTTGGGGGGTAAGTGGGGATCAAACCTTGGACCTTGGTGTTATCAGCAGCACCCACTAACCAGCTGAGCTAACTGGCCAGCCCTCATTTTATTATTTTTGTGCCCAATTTTCTTTTTCCATGTTTTTGTATCTTGTGCTGAAATTAGTGGATAAAAAGTAGTTGAAATAAACCTAAAAACTAATTGTTTACTAAATTTACATGTCCAGGAACTACCTGAGATTCTCGATTGTTTTGCTTCTAAATGATGGGTTTGGAATCTTTTTATTGTTAGTATGATTGTAACATTTATTGGATTTAGAAAATGGGTGGTCTTATTTTTTTAGAAAGATTATATATATCCTCATTTATGACCATATATATAAATCTCACACTATTCTTTTAGATCTGAGATGCACAATAAAACAGTTAGTCAGAGGTTTGGCCTGCTTTTGGAGTCCTATTGTCGTGCATGTGGAATGTATTTGAAGCACCTGAATAGGCAAGTTGAGGCTATGGAAAAGCTCATTAACTTAACTGACATTCTCAAACAGGAGAAGAAGGATGAAACACAAAAGGTATGTAGTCTTCAGTTTGTTTTTGAAACTCTTTTCATTGAAGTTGGGGAGGGTTGTTTAGAAGCCCAGTGTATGTACAGATCATTGTCCTTAGAATCAGCAAATTAGAATTTGGATCCAATTTCTACTGCCTCTTCTTAGCTGTGTAATGTTAGACTCATTATTTAGTCTCTCAAGATTCATTTTTCTCATTTGTAAAATGGGGATAATACTTTCTTCACAGGGTTATATGAAAATTCAATTGCATGAGATATGCAAAGCAGCTATCACAGTCCCTAGAATATGGGTGGTACCCAAATGTTAGTTCCCTCTACGTTTCCTTCCTTTCTCTTTTATGTAGCTCTAAGTATTTAGAATGGTTCTTTCCTTACTGTCATTTATTATATTTCTTAGTAATGATCAGTGGTACCCAAATGTTAGTTCCCTCTACGTTTCCTTCCTTTCTCTTTTATGTGGCTCTAAGTATTTAGAATGGTTCTTTCCTTACTGTCATTTATTATATTTCTTAGTAATGATCCTGAAAATGAGTGGAAAGAAATTCTTTTTTACCTAAGTTTAAAATGGACTTATAGTCACACAGAAAATATATCACACACTCTAGTCATCTTCAATCTAGGTCAGTGTAACTAAGGAATATGAAATATAACGTAAAGGTTTTTCATGACCTTTTGCTACTCTCTATCCTTTATTCAATCCAATCCACCACATCCTATAGTAAAAACTGAGATCTTCCTCACCTCTAGTGAAATGGAAAAATTTTTTTAAAAAGTTTATTGGTGAGTCCCCAAAGGGCAGAGAATATAAATTAGCAGTACTGAATGAATTTTTCCAACACCTTCATTAATATTATTTGGAGCAAAAAAACTTTAAAAGAAAGTTATTGTATTAATATAAATGTCATATAGTATGTGACTGAGTTGCTTTTATTGAAGTTGTGGCATATAAGTTTAAATATAGGATATTAGAAAATAATTGTATTGTTTCTGATGCTGGAATTTATTGGCAAGAGGGAACTAGACTGCCTTGAAAGAACAAAACTTATATTTATATTGTAATTGAGCTAAGAAAAAAGAAACATATATTAGATACATTTGTAAATATAGATGCTCCTGTACTTACCATGGGATTGCATCCAGTAAACCCATTGAGTTGAAATATAAGGTGAAAATATAGTTAAGTCAAAAATGGCCATTTTGTAGACATGATGGGGTGTGAAAATACAAAACACAATATCCGGAAAATGCTGGTAACACAGTACACTGTGGATTATCAGTTGTTTATCCTGCATGATTGACTGGGAGCTGCAGGTCAGTGCCACTGCCCAGCATTGCTAGAGAGAATCATACAGTTTATTTCTAGCCCAGGAAAAGATCAAAATTCAAAATTGTAAGTATGGTTTCTATTGAATGCATATCGCTTTCGCACCATCACAAAGTTGAGAATGAAAAATCATAAGTAGGTCCATTGTTAAGTTAGGGACCATCTGTATAGGCTGGAGTTTTCATATCACAAATTGGCTGTGATACAGTGGATTAATTAGGAACATGATATTCATTACTCAGATCATTATTGCCTTAAGATTGTTATAGGGAACTAAAATTGCAGTCATAGAAACAAAAGGAGTTACTTTGAGTGGTTTTGTGTTATAACAATGAATGAGAGTATATGAAGCACTGTGATAACATTAGGGTTGACAGTAATAGAAAAAGAAATGCCTTTACATGAGCAAGAGCTACTAGTCAGTGATAACTAGAGCTATTCAATTACATAGTAAGAAGGAAAAAAAAAATTATTCCTAAAATTCCAGCGTGAAAATTAATTCATTATCAATTCCTAGCTCCTAACCTCTTTTTCCCCCCCACTCACATTTTATATTTTCAATAGATGGAAATTTCCTAAAATAAAATGCCAGACGTTGTATGTTAGCTTAGCAGTCTAGGCTCTGGTTTGAATCGATCAAAAAGGGATATTTCTTTGTAACTATGTACTAGAAACTGAGCATAGTGTGAGACTCATGTAACAAATGTTTTTACAAGGTTTTTTCCCTACAATTTCTTTTGCCCTCACTAGACTTTTCTTATCCAGTAGAGAGAGAGTGAATGTGTTTTCTGAGAAGCCTAAAAGTAAGGTTATTTAGCTAAGATAACATGTTCTCTAGTTTTTCCTGTAGAAAAAGGATCAGCAAATTTTTTCTTAAAGGGCCAGGTAGTAAATGTTTTAGACTTTGCAGGCTTTGTGGTCTCTGTCTTAACTACTCAACTCTGCTGTTGTGAAAGCAGCCAATATGTAATGAATGTGCTTGGCTATATTCTAATACAATTTGATTTACAAAAATTGACAGCCAACCTTCAGACCATAGTTGACCAACCTGCTCTAGAGCCAAAACATTGCCTCTGTCAGCAGAGTTCATCTTCTCACAGGAAAGTACACAGTGTAACCACTCTTGCCTCTCTGAGTTATGCTGCTCTGTGTTATAGCAACACTTCTCATTAGAATGTAGCCAATCCAGGATATGGATTCAAAGACTACACAATACTGAGGTTTCAGTGTGCAGAAGAGATTAGCAGTTACCTTTTATGAAATCAGTTTCTAATTGTGATTATGCTTTTTTATTAGGTACAGATGAAGTTTTTAGTTGAGCAAATGAGGCGACCAGATTTCATGGATGCTCTACAGGGCTTTCTATCTCCTCTAAATCCTGCTCATCAACTAGGAAACCTCAGGTAAGGTACTTTCTTGGGAGTTTTATTGATACATTTAAATAAGTACCTTTTTCTGGATAAAATCTTGAGAAAAGTTAAAATGTTCATTATAATTAAAATGTCCAATTATATTTGCTTCCCTCTCTCATTCTCCTACCCTACAAAATAGGAGTAGTAAAATTGTCTTAAGCTGAGAAACACATTTATTCAGAATGAGTTTTTACTACCTTAATAATAGATTTTAAAACCTTCTATGGCCGGAATTTCTGGTATCGTAGGATAAGAAATGGAATGTAATATCTATAAAACTAAAGTATGTTACAATTTATTGAAAATGTGCTGTGTATTTTCAAATTAATTTGAGAGTAAAAAGAATAACAAAGCTAAGGTGCCTAGCTTACTAGTTTTTAACTATTTTATAGGCTTGAAGAGTGTCGAATTATGTCCTCTGCAAAAAGGCCACTGTGGTTGAATTGGGAGAATCCAGACATCATGTCAGAGTTGCTGTTTCAGAACAATGAGATCATCTTTAAAAATGGGGATGGTAAGGGAGAGTATTAATGAGCTTATGATGTATGAATTTAGCTATCTTTTTATACACAGGATATTTATGAACCATGAAAACTGTTGAAAGCCATTTAAGGAATACACATATAATAAAATATGTAATATTAAACAGATGTCTTTGCAGTATGCATGTGTAATCATTGAAAAGAAAAGTACAAGGTTTAGAATCAGAAGTCCTGAAATCAGTTTTTAACTACCATTTGCATAGCTGTGTGAGCATCTATTCATTCCATAAATATTCTATGTGCTAGGTCCTAGGGTTGTAGCAATAAACAAAATGGAATCCCTGCCCTCTTGGAGCTTAGTCCATAAGAGGGAAAAGAGGAACATTAAACAAATAATTACAAAAATAAAACTACAGCCATGATACAAAGGAAAAGTATAGTCTGCTAAGAAGGTCCTAATTTATTTGGAGAACAGGCTGTGGGAAAGAGGGGGATGATCATCGAAAGGTTTCCATTAGGAAAGACATTTTAGCTGTGACTCCTGTTAATCCCAGTATTTTAATATATATAAACACATGTTCAAATTTAAGAATTCAGAAAAATAAATATTTTAAATATTTTAAATTAAAATGTTTTTGGAATAAATGATGGCTTATCCTACATTGTTATACAGATAAGTTTATGCATATGCTTTAGAATTGTGTTAAAGAATCAGAATACTGCTCTTTTTTTTTTTCTTTATCTTGAAGAGATATGGCTCTATTTGTTTTCCATTTGAAAAAAATGTGATGGCATGATTTATGGCATAAATTTTGCATTTGTGGCATTAAGTGGTAATACATATTATTTGAATTTCAGATTTACGGCAAGATATGCTAACACTTCAAATTATTCGCATTATGGAAAATATCTGGCAAAATCAGGGTCTTGATCTTCGGTATGTAACTAATAAGGCAACCTATATGTTAAAAATTATTCTGAAAAAGTAAACTATTAATAAATATTAATCATAGCATATAGAGGCATATATCTACAAAGAAACATGTGCAGTAGTGATTAACAATAGTTGAATATGCTATGGTACTTTTATTTGTCCTCTTCTTACTTGGCTTAGAATAGCTGAGGAGATTCAGCTAGGTAAAAAGAGCTCTCTCTAATAAGCTAGTAAAGACTCTGGAACTGTTTCTGGGGCATTACCATTAGGAACAGTACATAGGCCCCTGTTTTCATTCAGAAGTTGAGTTTAAAAGAAAGATAAAAAGAGCTCTCTCTAATAAGCTAGTAAAGACTCTGGAACTGTTTCTGGGGTATTACCATTAGGAACAGTACATAGGCCCCTGTTTTCATTCAGAAGTTGAGTTTAAAAGAAAGTTTCACAACAGAAAGTTTCTAATATAAAATCCTCTCATTTTGAGTCAGTTTTGCAGCAAAATTTATGGAATCAACTAATCTTAAAGTAGTTTTTTTTTTTTTTTTTTAAAACCCGGTCTATTAGTTTCTGCCCAGTTTTCCACAATTACCAGCATTATCTCTAAGTTTTTCATTGTGCTTCATCTTCTCCTAGTCATTGTTGTTTCTAACAATTTTTCCTTCTCTGGCTCGTTTCTTTGCAAATTTATAGTCATTTAGGTAAAATTCCGGCCACCCTCTCTGAAAGTACTTTTGTCTGTAAGTGGGCACAAGAGTCAAGTCTAGCTGCAGCAACAGGATAGATTAGGTAGAAATAGCAAAAGTAATACCAGGCAAGGGTTTATTGTAGATTAAGAGTAAATTAAGAGTAGCTAGTATATAAAAATGTGTTGGTGACAAATAGTAATACCCTTTTATTGCAAAGAAGAAAATGGACATTTCAAGTAACCTACTAAGGCACAAAATTGAGTCATCAACTTCAGATCCTTAACTCCTGATTCATTGCTTAATCCCTGCCACTTTCCAAAGACAATGTTGTATGAATCAAGTTTCTTTTTTGGGTATAATTTCCTGTGTTGTGAGAGATCCACATGCCATCACCACCACATCCCCCAGAGGAGTGGTGTGTAAAAAAGATTGTAGGACTAGAAAGAGTGAAAGATTTAACTATACAACCCTGGTAATTAACAACATTTAATTGTAAATTAGTGACTGCAAAATAGCATCTAAAGTTACACATTGAAAATATTAAGTGTTTTTCATGGGCCGGCCCGGTGGCACACTGCGCTAGTGCGCCACTTGGGGAGCGTGGTGGCGCTCCCGTCAGGGGTTCGGATCCCACATACAGACCGGTTCCCGCTCACTGGCTGAGCGAGGCGCGGGGGCAACACCGAGGGTTGCAATCCCGTTGCCGGTCC
>NW_007726485.1:623452-635987 GCF_000696425.1 Galeopterus variegatus | reverse complement strand
AAATTGAGAACTGCTGCCCTAAATTTTTATTTAGATGTCAGTTAAACATCTTTAAGTTTACCAATATTTTTAGCCATAAACGTTTATAAAGTTTTAATTGTCATAATAATTTTCTTAATAATGCCTTTTTTTTTTTTTTTTTGTGACTGGTAAGGGGATCGCAACCCTTGGCCCGATGTGGCCTGCACCATGCTCATCCAGTGAGAACCGGCCATCCCTATATAGGATCCGAACCCCCGGCCTCGGCGCTCCCAGCGCTGCACTCTCCCGAGTGAGCCACAGGGTCGGCCCAATAATGCCTTTCTGATATACAATTAAGTGCTTTCTCAATTGAAGGTTATAATAAATATTGGCAGGTAATTTTGAGGATTTTTCTAGGAATATGTTTGTCACTCTATAAACAAAATCAAAATTAGGTTAAGGCAATGAAGGTCATGCATGACAAGTTTACAAATAGAATATTCATGTTTTAACCTATTAAAATATTTTTTCTTTTAAAATTCCATAAACATGTTGCCCCTTTTTTCAGAATGTTACCTTATGGTTGTCTGTCAATTGGTGATTGTGTGGGACTTATTGAGGTGGTAAGAAATTCTCACACTATCATGCAAATTCAGTGCAAAGGTGGCCTGAAAGGTGCACTGCAGTTCAACAGCCACACACTACATCAGTGGCTCAAAGACAAGAACAAAGGAGAAATGTGAGTTTTATTATTCTTTCTTCCTGTGTTAATCTAAGTTTTTGTTAGATGAGTTTGGTAATTGCTCTGGGTTAGACCAGAGAAAACAATTGTACTTATTTTGGGAAAAAATATACTCAACTTTTGAAATATTTGAGGTTATTGTGTTTAAATGATCACAGTTGCTTATAACTTGGTAAAATTTTATACATTCAACTTATGTATCTAAAATGTATTCTTACTGCTTATTTTTTTTTAAAAAACTAACATTGCACATTTAAAATTTTAGTTCTAATTCAATGTTAAAATGATTAGGAAAAAATCAATTTTAATTTAATTTTAATTTTTAACAAGTATTTTTTCACTCTGATAAGAGTTATTCTGTGGTCAGGGAACATCTAGAAATTTCCTTAGAAACCCTTGGGAACTTCAGAATCTCAAAATTCCTCAGATCTTTGTCTTTTTTTTAAAAAAGATGACCGGTAACGGGATCTTAACACTTGACTTGGTGTTGTCAGCACCATGCTCAGCCAGCGAGCTAACTGGCCATCCCTATATGGGATTTTTAAAAAAGATGACCGGTAATGGGATCTTAACACTTGACTTGGTGTTGTCAGCACCATGCTCAGTCAGCGAGCTAACTGGCCATCCCTATATGGGATCCGAACCCTGGGCCTTGGTGTTATCAGCACCACACTCTCCTGAGTGAGCCACGGGCCAGCCCAAAATTCCTCAGATCTTTGGACATGAATTCTTTCTTCCCTAATGTCAGTGATTGTTTTTGTTATTTGAACAGAAACTTTGACCATCTTTTCCAACTTAATCTGGGTCGTTCTCTATTTCCACACTGCTCATAAGGTGTTTATTTCTTCTTGTAGATATGATGCAGCCATTGACCTGTTTACCCGTTCATGTGCCGGATATTGTGTCGCTACCTTCATTTTGGGAATTGGAGATCGTCACAATAGTAACATCATGGTTAAAGATGATGGACAAGTAATCATTTTCTCTCTTTAAAATGTTTTGATGTTCATAAGCTAAATTTATAAATTCAACATAAATATGTCTGCATGTGTCAAACTATAACATAATTTCTTATTTTTGAAAGCTATTTCATATAGATTTTGGGCACTTTTTGGATCACAAGAAGAAAAAATTTGGCTATAAGCGAGAACGTGTGCCATTTGTTTTGACACAAGATTTCTTAATAGTGATTAGTAAAGGAGCCCAAGAATGCACAAAGACAAGAGAATTTGAGAGGTAAGCTCAAGAACTCAAAAACATAAAATAAATAATTCTTGCTGTTCTATCAGAAGCAATTGATATCTTTCAAGCAATTTAAATATTGGATATTAGATTACCACTTTAGCAAAAACTGAACATTTTACTGTTTTATTTATTTATCTGTGTGATGCTTTGAAGGAAAATGGAAAGGGAAACCAATTTAATTTAGTGAGCTAATTAAGGACTAAAAAGAAAGTAAACCTTAAACTTTATAACATGTTTAAAGTTTTTATTTGCTGCTGTTTAAGTAATTGGACTCCACTTTCTCTATATTGACAAATAATGCATAGTGCTTAAAAAAACATTTTTTAGTCATATAATTTGAGGAAGGTTGGTCAACTATAATTACCATGTTTATTCATAATTTTTCTTATCACCTTGTGGTGTATCATCAATCTACCTTAGACCTTGATAAAGTACCATTTAAAATTCTGTTTTATCTATAACTCAGTCTTGACCCTAGCCTAAGCCCTAAAAACTTTAGTATGGACCAATCCTTGGGTTTAATATATACTTATTAAAGCATGTATTAAATACTCCTGATATGCCAGGGATTGTTCTAGGTATGAGGGATAAAACGGTAAACAAAGTCCTCATCCTTGTGTAGTTTACATTCTAGTGTGGTAAAGGAAACAGAAAAGTGTTGGCAAGGAGAGCTAGGAGAGGAATGCTGTTTTTTATAGCTTCGTCCAAGAAAGCCTCTGTAATTATGTGACATTTGAGCAGAGACCTGAAGGTTTTACCACTTTTTGCTCCATACTGACCAGACTGTTCTTATTACTTATAGGTTTCAGGAGATGTGTTACAAGGCTTATCTAGCTATTCGGCAGCATGCTAATCTCTTCATAAATCTTTTCTCAATGATGCTTGGCTCTGGAATGCCAGAACTACAATCTTTTGATGACATTGCATACATTCGAAAGACCCTAGCCTTAGATAAAACTGAGCAAGAGGCTTTGGAGTATTTCATGAAACAAATGAACGATGCACATCATGGTGGCTGGACAACAAAAATGGATTGGATCTTCCACACAATTAAGCAGCATGCATTGAACTGAAATGATAACTGAGAAACTGAAAGCTCATTATCTGGATTCTACACTGCACTGTTAATAACTGTCAACAGGCAAAGACTGATTGCAGAGGAATTGCACAATCCATGAACAGCATTAGAATTTACAGCAAAGACAGAAAGAAAATACTGTATAATTTAAATAATGTAAAAGCAAACAGGGTTTGATAGCACTTAAACTAGTTCATTTCAAAATTAAGCTTTAGAATAATGCGCAATTTCATGTTATGCCTTAAGTCCAAAAAGGTAAACTTTGAACTTTGTTTGTATCTTTTTTTAAAAAACAAAACAAAACAAAAACCCCAAAATATATAGAAATAATGGAGAAGGAAAAAGAATGATGGTTTTTTTTTGTCTTGCAAATGTTCTATGTTTTGAAATGTGGACACAACAAAGGCTGTTATTGCATTAGGTCTAAGTAAACTGGAGTTTATGTTAAACTACATAAGATTGGAAAAAAATGAAAATTTCTTATTTTTCCATTGCTGTTCAATTTATAGTTTGAAGTGGGTTTTTTGACTCCTTGATTAATGAAGAAAAATGCTTGGGGTGGAAGGGACTCGAGATTTCACCAGAGACTTTTTAATAAACCAAACCTTTTGACGATTTGGGGTCTTATCTGCAAGTTTTGGAGGCAGTCACAAATGAGACCTGATATATGGTGGTATTTGAGGGTTTTTTCCTGGACAGTATTTACAAGGATCTGATTCTTATTTCCCAGGAAAATTCTAGGTTCCCACAAAGTAAAAAAATCATCACAGAAAAAAGAATGAGCAGGAATAGTTCTTGTTCAAGAATTATACAGTATTTACCTTAAGTTGATTTTTTTCTCCTTTTGCAGTTCAACTGAATACATTTTTCATGCATGTTTTCCAGAAAATAGAAGTATTAATGTTATTAAGAAGATTATTTTTTTTATTAAAGGCTATTTATATTATAGAAACTATCATTAATATATATTCTTTATTTACATGATCTGTCCCATAGTCATGCGTTGTTTTGCACCCCAAATTTTTTATTTGTAGTAGCATGGTCAGCTTTTCTCTTGGTCTGTAAATGAGGCTCAGCACTATCCTGTTTATACCAATAACCAGTGTGTAACCACTTAAGGAAAACAGATTCAACTTATTCCTCTTTCCTTTTATTTCTGTTTTCACATGAATTCCCCCATCATCCTTCCTCTTTTATAACTGAGAATGGCTCAATCATATGAAATTAGTTACCAAAATTAACACAAAAAATTTAGACTGTCTTCCTTATTGCTTAAACTCTTCTACTGAGGTATGCTCATGCATAATACTTTATAATATGGGGGAATAGAAACCGTGAACTTTTTATCCTTTAAGCTGTTTATCCATATGTCAATAACAAAAGTAGGACATTAAACCATGTCCCATTTCCAAGTAGTCAGGGCTTACTCTCCAACTTTATTAAATCCCATTCAAGCACAGAACACATTCTTAAATATTTTGAAAAACATTAACCCTAGATGTAGGGGCTAATGCTAGTCATCATTCTAGAATCTGATATTTTATTCAGTATTTGACATGAATGATTAATGCCCTAGGAAGTAGCTTTAGCAAATGTCCAGGTGCCACACCAAGAAAAGTGCAATAATTTACTGACAGTTTCTAGATTAGACATATTACTGGAAAACAACTTTAATGAAGAGTGGACATTGTATAATCTAGTAAAACAGCATCACTTTAAAAATATTTATGAAATCAGTTACTTATAGTAGAAGTCTTGAATAGTGAGCAAGGGACTCTAATACAAATACTCTTAATATCTGGCTATTTTAGAACCCTTAAAGGGCATAATTAATGGAGATTTAGGTACTTCACCGAAGCATGTATATAATATTGCCAACAAGAAAAACAAATTTGAAGGTTAGAGGAACTTATTTCTATAAACTGTCTTGGAGTAGTTAAGCAGAATTTAAATTCTGTTTTAAGCAGGAAACTACATGGACTCTTTTGCAGATATAAAAGATTTCATAAGTTATTAAAACTTCATGATTAACATTTTATGTCATTTAGATATGCAAATGATACATACTAACATCCCAGTCTTTTCTGTATCAGGAATTGATTATAGGAAAACTCAGTGAAATGGTACAAATCAAACTTTGATGGTGGAAACTGAAGATTTAGCAGAGTTTTACTCAAGTGCCAAAAAAGCTTTGAGCCTCCTTGCACAAAATTTATATAGTTTTTGCATTTTTTTCACATCAGTTCAGATAGTTGTCCTTCTTCCCCCAGGACATCTCCCCCATTAAAACACACAAGCCACAAAGCTTATTTCATCATTTACATTTATTTTCAAGAGTTACTGCAACCACATTAATTCTATTTGAAGGAGTGTAGACAAATTCTATAAAGAATGTAAGTTAAGTGATCTAACCAAGAAAAGAGGGACTGGTGGTACTTAGAAAGGCAAAGAACCAAAAGTTGAATACTACATGGGGTGACTATGATCTCTTTCAAGTCAGCAATAATATAGCCACTTCCATGTACTTCAGTATCAGAGATCAGTTCCCACGAATTGGATAGTTCTATACCAACCATCCTTGTCACTGAATATGGTGTAACTGACTATTAGCTCTACAGTTTCATTGGGTCACTTGAGAGATATTTTCTTCAATAATTATTTTGGAAAAAAAAAACATGTCTAAAGCCTAATTTTAAACATAGCAGGAAATAACTGTTTGAAATAGTTTTATGCTTTAACTTTATACCATATTTTCATATATACAAAAACATTTATTTTGAAGATTTTTAGACTGCTATTAATTTGAAATTTGTTAATCTTGTTGTGGAATTTGTTGGGGTTTTTTCTTTTTAAAGATGTTTTAATTGAATTTTTTTAAAGAAGAATGGAATTTGGTTGCTATTTAATGATAGAGACTAAGCTTTTTGTGGTTCTTAGTGTCCTCTGTAAAACTTAGTGTCCAAATTATCAACTCCGAGGTTTTCCCTTCTATTCTGCTTTATATTACAAGCCCATTAGGAAATGGGAACCTGGTGAATATATAATGAATTGTAAAATATTTTAATGTGTAACTTTTTCAACTGTGAAACTATGACTATTGATTTTTTGATGAAAACAGCTGCTGATAAAGTATTTTGTGTAAAGTGTAGTTCTTATTAATCAGGAAAATGATGACTTGATTAGATTGTATACATCCTCTTGGATTTTATTTTTAATGGATTGGTGATTTTCACATAGGTAAAATACAGTTCATCTGTATTCTTTTTTCCATCAAAAATTAATTGATTTGGCATTATAAAAAATTGTGGGCAGTCTGTTTTAAAGGTACCATAGAAATTTCACAGCACATAAACTTGGATTTGTTTCTTTTCTTGATGATTTTGTAAATCCATTTAATTCATATTTAGATCAATAGACCATTCTTGCCAACTCTTTGAAGAAACTTAATTTCCAGAAATATTTTAAAGCTACCCCATTAACTTTTTCTGAATATCGTAAGTTCCTCTTGTTTCTGTGTCTGCACAAACTGCAGGCATGGGCTGGACCCACGCAGTCAAGAGTCTACCATAAAAAATTACTTTGATGTCCAAGACATCACTAAAATATTTCAAGTTAAAGACAATATGTGTTGTTAATAGATTGTGGTGTTTCTACTATTTAAAGACAATTTTCATATGTTCAGATGTTTTTGAGAAGAGAGGAATGTGAAGGGTGTGCAGAACAGAGAGGAGCAATTGAATGAATTATATTCTTTATATCCATTCTGCTCAGATGGGGCATGTCTAAGAGTAGGCTGAAAGTTGTTAGAGTATATTGTGCATACCATGAGAGAATTAACTCTTCATCAAGGATGGGATTGTGATGGCTGAACGATATTCAGCATTGACAGCATCCTCAGATAATTCTTCGTGACAATAATACAGCTGGGCTGTTTTTTAAAATGCAAAATCATTTTTAATTATTACATTAAAAATTGTAAATATATCTTATGTGCCATGGCCTGGAAAGCCTGTTTTCTTTTCTCTTAAAAATTATTTTTACCTTGTGAAAGATTATGGGGTTTATCTCAAGGTAACTATGACCCTGATAAAATTGGATTGCTAACTCTACCTCAGAGAAAAATAGATGAGTCACGATTCAATACTTCAGGCTTTGGTATTATGGAAATTTTTCAGAGCATTATATTTTAGATTTATAGATTTGGCATGCCTTGTTTTTAATGGTATAGGCAACATTAAGAAAATTTTTGGCTGAAATTTAATCCTTGCTCCAGCCATTTGCAAAAGGCTATCATGTGAGGAGGTTCATGGTACTAGGTTCTTCAATTTGGCATTTGAAATTCATTTTGTTCTCTGTTCTTTATTATTAGTGCATTTGGTGTGTGTATATTTGCACATCTTTTTATTTGTATACACACTGCTTGATAGCCCTAGTCAAGAGGCATCTTCTGTAAAAAGTGAAAACAAATGTCAAGGTTCTAAAATTCAGACTCCTAAATTTATTAGGAGTCTCCCAAGTTGGGATGTTAAGTCTTTAAATAAATTTACTTATTTCATTCAAGTATTCCACTTGATTATGATTTTGCACTTCCTTTTTATTAGTACAGCAATAATTAGTTTTGCTTGGTATTAGGTATGTTAATATTCCAGCCATGCTAGTTAGCATAAAGTGACAGATGTGAATCATAAGGAAATTTCCTGACTTAATTTTTACACAACTACATTTAAGAGTTTTAGTGGGGAGAAAAAGTAAAATTAATCCATTGTTTGTATAGTATTATTAGGTAACTAATTTTCACTACCAACATTAGCCTCCATTCCTCAGGTTGGTAAGTACAGAAAAGGTTTTTAAGCCAATTACAGTCTGTGAATCTATATGCAACATTACTTAATCTGTCACTACAATAATTTTGTGGTTATGCTAAAAACCATGTATATTTTTAGGTATTCTTATTTTTGTTAATCTTTCTAGATTAGCAAGGAGGCAGAAAACCTTCATTGTTTCATTAAAATATCTTTAATAGACTAAATTCTAGTATGAATTTCCAAATGTGGTCATTATTTATTGATTTCATAAGAAGTCCCTTATCAGGATTCATTTATGTTCCTAAGAGTGGTTGAAGAATTTGACCTTCATCTGATTTCTAGAAATGTTTTTGACTATGGAACCGAAGTTTCAAATTCAGTTGATGGTTTCAGTGTGACTCAGCCCTCAGACTTATTTGAGTTGAATAAAATCTTTTTTAAAAAATCGTTTTGGAAAATAACATAATACTTTAATATCTTGGGAAATGTGACATACCAAAAGAAGACTACTAACACATCAAATGTTTATTTTGGAAGCTTCAACAAGAAGATCAAACGACCCTTTTTTTAGCCCCATTAATTGTAGCAAGTCTATTTCTCTATATTTTGTCATTCAGTGAATTGAAGTCCTATGGTATACTGCACAAGTTAGAAGAAAAGTGCTTTTAATGTTCATTTAATGATGGCCCAAAGAGTATTTGACACGGCAAGATGCATGTGTTACTATATTGAGAACATAGAATAATACAGTATCACTAAATTTAAGACCTTTTTCCCAGTCTTGCTATTATTAGCAAGAAGTTTAGCCTGTGACTGCACTTATTGTTTGTGCTCATCAAAAACTGTCAATGTCTGCTTTTCTTTAACTTTTCAGTCTGTAACATCACGCTGTTTATTAAAAAAATTATTTTGACTTGTGTCCAAACAATCCTTATTGTACTATATAAACAAAAAACTGTGATAATTCTATTTTGCCATTTCTTTTGAAAAGCAGATCAGTGTTGCTAATATCAAAATTTAACTAGATTTCTGTAACACCAAGGTCAAGGGTTCAGATCCCCATACCAGCCAGCCACCAAAAAAACAAAAATTTAGATTTGAGTTCTTTTCAATAATGACTAAACGTGTGATTGAAAACTTGTAGCTATTATGTCTTAAAAGCCAATTTTTCTGCTCCAGTTAAGTGATCAAGATTAGAGAAATATAGCTTTAAATATTAACTTCCTTTAAGCATAATGAATTATATACTTGTATTTTAAGCAAAAATATATGTATATGCATATATGTATGAACGTATGTATGTATATGTATAGGTAGATGAACTTTTTTCCCTAAGTCAGTTGAAGACCAGAACCTAGAAGTGAAGTTAGACTAGAAGCAAACTGGTTTTGCTTTCAGTTTTCATAAATGTTGCCGAAGGTAAGTCTGAGCTTTTCTTTGACCACTAGTGCACATGGGCATTGATACTTAGTATTTCCGAGCAATTAAACAAATCATTTCTTACATTTTATTTATTTGCCAAAGGGTTTGAGTGACTTCGAATTGACTTTGTTCTCCAAGGGTAATGTCTCTTTAACTAAGTAGCCACTGTCTGAATGAAAAACTGTAGTAAACACTCTGGATTTCAGATTAGTGGTTTTGAATTTGTTAAAAATCCCAAGAATTGCATATTGTTAGTTGGAAGTCAAATTTACTAAGAAATGGAATAGAAATGCGCCCTTCATTTAAGAATAAACTACAGAATCTCACTTTGCAGAATGATTTAAAATGCACATCCGTACATATATTTTATAACAGGGAAGTCTTTGTTGTACAAAATGATTTACCACAGCCTTTTAAACAGATTCTGGGCCCTAAATGAATATCACATTTAGCCAAGAGAATCAGGGGGAGGGGGAACAGGCAGAGGGAATCCGCTCTCGCAGCTCCTTATCCTAGCCTCTCTACCAGCTGTCCAGTGAGAAGTACCAAGGCTGACAGAATATTGCAACTTAGCACAAGATTTTTCTCAGTCTACTAACATTTTGAGCACCTCTGCTAGATGCCGGAAACTAAACTAGGTGTTCCACATACCCTACCTTGTTTATTCCTTGAAATAACCTCATAAAATAAGAGTATTCCCATTTTATAGATGAGAAGAGATGCAGTTTAGCTGATTTGTCCAAGGATACATATCTACAAAATTGTAATCATGGCCTACAAATTCAAATAAATCTTACTCTGACACACATGCTCTCTTCACCATTCCACCCTAGAAAAAGGGTAAAACACTAAAACTTTTCATTACTGATCAGGTTAATATTGCTCTATTTAATTATGCAGTTTATTTAGTAATTTGTGACTTGAATTGCTAAAAGGCATTAAATTGACATAGAATCAAAGCTTTTGGTTTCATTACATCTACATGCAAAGGTCTCAAAAGTTTCTTTTTTTTTTTTTGTCTTTTTTGTCTTTTTTCCATGTCCGGCGACGGATCGCAACCCTCAGTGTTGCCCCCGTACCGGACCGGGGATGCATTCACTTCATATTTCTAGCCATTTCTCCTACTCCCACCAGAATGTGTACAAACAGCAAAATGAGCTTATGGAAAGCACAATTAACTAGAAAAATGTTGCTGAAAGAAAAATTCCATAGTACATGGCAAGGTTAAGTACAAATAACTCTAAACTTAGTAAGTTTTCTAGGCAGCAGCTTTTCCCCTTTACCTTCGTGAATGGTGAAGAAAGAACAAACTAAAATATGGTAGGTCCATGTTTTCTTAAGTTTTCTATCAGATTTTTATCTTTCTACTGTGAGTGAACTGTACTAAGAATTTTTTGTGAGAAATGTTTTAATGTGAACTATATTGTATAGAGTTAGGCTGATGGTTCAGTGCTCAATGGTTTATATACCCTCATTGTTATTTCCACATTGACAGGTTCTTGCTAGAGCTGAAATTTGAAAAAGAATAACTAACGAATTCATTTTGCCATGTGGAAACAAAAAGTGCTTCCTTGGCTTATGTGGAAAGAGATTTGGAGTAGAAAAGATGGTGAGTTTGTATGTATAGAATAAGTAGAATACATAGGAGGTTTTTTTAAAAAAATTTTCCCACATGAAAATATGATACTGTAAATACCCTTTACATGGATAGTTTGCAAGTAGGTATGTTCCGATCCTAAACTTCAGAAGGTGCAGGTATCTAAAGGCAAGCACTTTAATTTGGCTACCCTCTTAGGATTTCTCTCCTTCTTCCTCTGCTCCACCCAATCCTCCACAGTTTGAATCAATGCTGTTCTATATAGGGTACTTTGCCACCTACCTCATCTCTGACTGCAGTGCTATATTTTTCACACAGTAGGGACAGGTGCTGTGTTAATCTCACCATGCCAACAATCAGGGCACCACCTAGTAGAGTCAACGAAGGCCAAAATAAACAGTGGAAGATAACCATTTGGTCATACTTTTTTATAAGAACGATATCTTCAGATTGGCTTTCTGGACTGTAGAAGCATGAAAAAGGAGTTCCATTTTTGTGATCGAAGAATTCCTTTATATTCAGAGCACTGTTGACCAAATCATTCCTATCTCGGTGGCACTTAGGTGTGTAAAAGCACTAGGAATATGGAGGAGGAGAAAAGATAAGGGCACTATCACCAATACCAACCACTTAACAGTTTTAATTCTGAAATAGTTTCAGGCTGAAGATATTAGTGAGGAGTTTCAGTCTTAGAAGGTGATGAAATATCAGCAGGAGTACACAGAGTGAAATTGCCATTTCCAGGTGCTAAGCAGGGATGTGGGAAGGAATTCTTAGATTATATGACATTGCAGGAGAGGCAGTAATTAACTTCGTAATGACTCCTCCCCAAATGCAGGTCCTTGGTCTCTTCCTGGACAATACCCCCAATGAATCCATTTATCCATTCAACAAAAGTCCTACTACAAGCTTGCAACACCTAGTATTGCCTCTATTATCTCTGTCTCGGTCTCTTGTGTCAAACCCTTTCCCTAAACGAGAGTGCAGTGGGCTTTTGCCCTAGGCCCACAGAGAGGGAACCCCACCTAGGCTGTGGGTCCTGGGAGGCAGAACCAGTGGAAAGGAAGGGAGCTCTATCAGCTGGTGATTTTTTTCAAAAAAGGTTGAGGTTTATTACCCTATCCATTAGCCACTTAAGGTACTGTGCTAAGGGCCTACAAAAATATTTAAGATCTTAAAAATTATTGCATCCAAAATAGAAAACAGAAATCATCAGATTGAAATGAGTGCTCAATTAAAGACAACAAAGTAACACATCAACTAACCTAATACAACTTAACTTTTATAGCTTGGTGTAAATATAAATTTAAAATCACATGAACCACTTGTGTAACTTATGAAAATCAAAATTATAATAGTCCTTTAAATTTCTTTGATAAGAAAAATTAGTTGCTTGATTTAAGGTAGACTGCGAGTACATTTTAACATTTTTGATATATGGGGAGTGGCATCTCTAAAAGTTAAGGCTGCCCACAAATGACTCTGATCATTGTCCCAGCCTAAAAATACCAGACACCAAGTTGTGAAAGTGGAATAATCCCCTTCCTTTCTGTATACCCTATTTCTCCTCCAAGAATGCTTTTAGCTTCATTTATCCTGATTTGATCACTATAAAAATGTTTACTAGGGGCCGGCCTGTGGCTCACTCGGTAGAGTGCGGTGCTGGTAACACCAAGGCCACGGGT
>NW_007726485.1:621035-622561 GCF_000696425.1 Galeopterus variegatus | reverse complement strand
CTGACACCACCAAGTCAAGGGTTGAGATCCCCTTACCGGTCATCTTTAAAAAAAAAAAAAATGTTTACTAAAAGGAAACATTTATCCGTAGGGATTGCTCTGGGTTCTGCATTCTATAAGGACAGCATGGAAGCATTGCTATAATAAGAACTCTGTAATTACATAAACTGTACATTACCTTGGAATTTAACTGGACAGCCTCTTCGTTATAATGTAGGAGAGCTTTCTGACCCGAATGGGTGAGGTTCACAAACACCTGAAGACATGGGTACTTCCCCTGACCTTGGCAGTCCACACCACAGGTGAAAGCACAGTCCAGCCAGTCGTCCATGATGTGTGTTTGGATGGTAGTGCAGTTTGATTCTTCTCTGTGATTACTTCAATTTGAAAAAATAAATGTTCTAAATTTCTAATATGGTAGCCCAAAGCATTTGTCTATTCCCAGGTAATATAGGAGCATTACAGAAGGCACATAATGTTCAGGGAGCATGGAGGACAGAGAGGGTAAACAGCAGCAAATTGGCAAGTTCCGTCTGAATTCTGTTCCCTACAATATACCAACCTTTAGATCAATGGTTTTCAACTTCAAAATCACCTGAACGAGTTTGTTAGAATGAAGAATTTGTTAAAATGTGGATTCCAGGACTGCACTCCCAGAGATTCTGGTTCAGTAGGTCTGAGTTGAGACCCAGGAACCTGTATATTTAATAGTATTTAAGATGCAGATATTTGAAGACCCATACTGTAAGCAATGTTACCTTAAATACTGTAACACCACCAAGATCCACACTCATTCAGAAATCCCATCATCTCTCATGCCTCATTATGTCAAGATGCACTCATCTCAAGATGCACTCTGGCTTAGCGTGAGGAAAATGTGCCTTTGGGAGAAATCCAACTACAGGGCCTTTGGTCAACACAGCCTACAGAAGTTACGGTAACAAGATACCCACTCTACTTCCAAAGAGGCAAATGCAAATCATACAAAGACTCTCTCAGAATACTCACCACGTTTTTGCTATCAGTAAGTTTTTGAGGTCAGGAGCTACTTCTATTCATTTTTACATTCCTCAAAGCATACAGCACAATGCCTCTCACTTAGTAGAGGCTCAATAAGTGTTGTACTGAATTAAATTTTACTTGGAAAACGTTCCTTTAGAATTTGTACATGTACTATATACACAGAACGGCCTACGTGCTATGAGAAGTCGTAGACAAAATTCCTGCCATGAAGACCTTGTGGTGGTGGTGAGGAGAAAGACCATATATGTATGAAATTATCAGAGAACAAGTCCAGGATAAAGTAAATGAGAGTAAGAGAAGATGTTTTGATTGAATGTACATTGAGGGCCCTCACACTCACATCTGTGATCCCTGTGTTCATTTCCTGGTGCCTTAACAACACAAGAAGTTAAGTTAGCAAGCTCTAAAGTCAGATGTTTGTAAAGCTTTGTTTAACTAGGTTCATACCACACTCTTATTAATAGCTTTGACCATTTTTCTTTATTAATATAACTTGAGTCACA
>NW_007726485.1:566487-620076 GCF_000696425.1 Galeopterus variegatus | reverse complement strand
ACAAAAAAGGAAAAAAAAAAAAAAAAAGTAAAATGCAAATATGAGCACCAGTTTGGTGCCAGCTTACAGAAGTTATCCTCAAGTCATCTCCCAAATATGTTACATTTTTAAAAATACTCTGACCTGCCTGTGCGCACGCATACACACACACACACATTTACTCAACTTATATAGATATATGTAATGCAGCTACATTTTTTAAAAAATCAATGAGGAAAATGTAGTAACAGAAAAATGAGGAGAAGAAGCTAGAATGAAGTCAGGAGCAAGGTACAAAGAGGCAACCTGCAGATCATGAAATCCCTTATAGCTATGAGAACTGAGATATAAATTTTGCTCTGAGCTTCCTAAATGCCAAAGCAATAAAGGAAACACAAGATTTCCTGGTGTCCATTGAATAAAAGTTGGTTGACCAGGAGTAGCACTGTTTCTCCTGGTGCTAATACCAGAGAGAAAATTCCCCTGGGATCCTTCTAGTAGTGGCACTGTGTGCTGTAGTGAATGGTAACCTCCACACCTTTCCCCTAACAATGGTAATGCAGGAATGGCAGAAGATGAATCTGATAAATAACAAACGTAGGAAACCCACTTCCTTTTCTCTAACCCCTTTCCCTCACTGGACTCCTAGGCCTTCATCTTCCTGTTTCCCTTGGGCCTTCTGTTGCTCTTCGGCTGTCCAGAGTAAAAGCATCCTTTGCTTTCCCCCTACCCTGTACTTACCTTTCCCAAAGTACCCCATGTTGTGAGAGCCACCCTCCAAAATGAAACAGTTTCTTCCCTGCCCTAATCAAACCTCCCACCTCTTTCTTTGCAGCAAACTTCATTTAAGTGTTAAGAGGCAAGGAGTCTTATGTCAGAATGGCAGGCATACCATTTACTGACTGTGTGATCTTGG
Organism: Galeopterus variegatus; assembly: GCF_000696425.1. Lineage (NCBI taxonomy): Eukaryota > Metazoa > Chordata > Mammalia > Dermoptera > Cynocephalidae > Galeopterus > Galeopterus variegatus. The sequence goes on along the minus strand of NW_007726485.1, from coordinate 619,181 downwards.
GCAATTGACTTGGACTTTCTGAGCCTCAGCTTTTCATTTATAAAATGAAAATAAAAATAGGGGCGGACCAGTTAGCCCAGTTGGTTAGAGTGTGGTTCTGATAACACCAGGGTCAAGGGTTTGATCCCTGTACCAGCCAGCTGCTGAAAAAAAAATAATAATAATAATAAATAATAAAAATAACACTTCCATCATGGGCTGCTATGGGTTTAAATGGAATAAAATATAATATGTATTTGGCATATAGTATATCCTTAATAAATGGCAACTACTACTAACGCACATATTTAATAAAGAAACTAATTAAAAGAAAAGGAAGGAAACTGATATTTACCAAGCAACTACTATGTGCCAAGTAGACATTGTCAGACTCAATAAACTCAAACTCAAAAAACTTTTATTATGATCACATATAAGATTTCCCTGTCATATCTACATTTTAAAGGGAGGATTTGTTACCTAAGTGAGTATCAAATGTGTAGATTGTGTTGGAAGTACATGTGAATTATGAGCTGGGCAGGGGAGTGGAAGGGACGCACAAAGGAATATCTTCCACTTTCTTACCATCTCTTCCTCCAGTCCCAGCACTGAGAGTGACACAGGTATTATATCTTCCATGTCCTAAATCAGGAGAGTTGAGGTTGGAAAAACCAAAGCCAGCATCCCCTCCTTTACCATTGTACTTGGATTTGATCTGAATTAGAAACTCTAGGTCTCCTTTCCCTGTTTCTTACCTGAGCATGAAAGGCTTTAGGATGGTTGTTCCAAGCAAGAAGAACATTAGGACTGAGAAGCCCATCATTGCAAACCCTAGCAGCATGGCTCGGTCCTCTCCAGCACTGGATGGCAGCTTCTTGTGCACATCCGGTGGGTCTCCATCACTGTAGTCTATATACCTCTTCTTCTCCGAGGGAGAAAAAACCGTCCTTTGGGGGAAGTGAGAAGGAGATATTGCGATAAGTTCATAAAGAGGTGGGAACATTCACCAACCCACGGGGATGGTTGGAAGGATGATCCCATTTGATGCCCACCTGAGGGTCGTGAGCAGGTTCACTGCAATACAATGAGAGCCCATGTTCACAGCATGGTGAAAAGTCCACCTAAACACGTTAAAATCATGTTCCATCAAATATTCCTAAAGATATTGTAACAAACAAGAGTAAGGAATGTCGCCTGATAGAAGTCCTTAAGAGATCTGTTTAAATCAATGACTGGAAAATAATTATAAGTAGCTTTCATCAGTTTTATGTAAATAAGTGTTATGAACTTTTTATCTTTCAGGGATAATGTATATTCCTCCTGAAAACACTTTTTTACATTCTCTTATGAATTCCATATGAAAAGAAGGTTCCCTTTTGGAATTAGCAGCATCCTGTCAGAGTTGGGTTTGACCTGCTCTTTCAGATTGACCTGTTAGAAAGGCAGCATATCTGCCACAGGCGTTTTGGCCCATGGCCCAGTCCACTCAGAATTATGAAGTTTTCACTGCTGTCTTCTGTCCCTTTGCCCCACTTCTCCTCCTCTCTGTCCACTCACAGCTGTGCATGAGGATCCCTTCATTTCTTCTCTCTCTCCTTCTGCTCAGCTTGAAAACCTGCTCCACCAGAACATGTGATAAATTCTTTCACGATGGGGTGTCCTGTGAATGGTAAAGTCCAACACAAAGGTCACAAACTAGTGGCCCATGGACAGCATCCAGGCCACAGTTGTGTTTTGTTCGCGCTTCTTTGTGGTTTATTTTTTTAAATGTGGGATCAGTTGCTAACACTTTAAAAAAAAATCATCACATTTCTCATAAAAATGCTGATGTCTGACTTTTGGAAAAATCACAAGATCCCTATTCCTGCATATGAACAGCTGGCCAAGCTGAGCAATGGCTGCTCCTCTGGACAAGGATGGGTTCACTGGTGTGCCACAGTCCTACCACTTCCTATGGTCAGTGTCACCGATTTGCTGCTCCCTACTCAGTAGCCATCGGAGCCCCAGAGGTATTTCCATTTTAAGAGGCTTAATGAAATCTTAAGCTGAACAAATGCATCTCTAATGGAAGAAACTCAGGCTCCATCAAGCTGCCTAGAAAGCTTACTAAATTTTGAAGCCAAGCAAAAACACTATCAAGTGAATTGTTAGTTGTTATTTTCCAAAAGCAGATATCATACTTTTCCAACATCCTTCCCACTTTCTCTTCCTAGCTCCCTTTTTCCTCAGCAATGTCTTCAGACTCTGGAAAGAGTGAGGGGAATTTTAGGCAAATCTAAGATGCCCAGGAGCCTGCTCTGTTCTCCCACTGGGTTATTCCTCTCCTTGTCTATATTGTTTTAAATAGAATGAAATCACACCAGACATAGTTTGCTTTGCTGGGTTTTTTTAAATCTTGTTTTCTTCGTTTAATATAATAAGTACTTTCCCATGTCATTAACAATTCTTTGTAACCCTTCTACTGGCTACAGTTAATGTTCCATCAATTGGATATGCCATAATTTCCTTAACCATTTCTTTTTTTTTTTTTCCTTTTTGTCTTTTTTTCGTGACCAGTAACAGGATCGCAACCCCCAGTGTCGCGCCCGTACTGTGACCGGCAATAGGATCGCAACCCTCGATGTCGCACCCGCACCGCGCTCAACCAGTGAGCGGACCGGTCTCTATATGGGATCCGAACCCTCGGCGGGAGCGCCGCCATGCTCCCAAGTGCCTCACTCTACAGAGTGCGCCACCGGGCCGGCCCAGCCTTAACCATTTCTTTAATGTTGAATATTATTAGGTTGTTTCCAGTCTTCTGACATGATAAACAGCCCTGTAATTAATGNTGGCGGGAGCGCTGCCATGCTCCCAAGTGCCTCACTCTACAGAGTGCGCCACCGGGCCGGCCCAGCCTTAACCATTTCTTTAATGTTGAATATTATTAGGTTGTTTCCAGTCTTCTGACATGATAAACAGCCCTGTAATTAATGGTGGTATTTACAGGCACCTTTCATCCAAGGACCTCAAAGCACTTAAGAATGATTTTACTTGCTTTCTAGTTAGTGAGATGAATAAAAGCATTTTTATTCTTTTTTGTCACTAAGACATCTCCACTTCTAACTAATGTATTACCCTGAGATGTTTTATTCATAGTCAAGGCAGTATCCACCCTCTTTTGTTGTCTTCACTGCAGATAGGACTGACTTTCCCACTACACCTGAGTACAATACACTGCTATAGGTTCCTTCCGGCTCAGCCGAAGGTACACAGAGTTTGAACACACTCATCTGGGTGTGATCCCTGCAGAAGCCAGCAGCCTCTCCCTCCAGCACCAAAACTTGTGCAAGAGGTGTTCCTTAGAAAGATGCTCCAGCTCATCAAAACTTCGTAATTCATCTGACACTTATTTCACATGTGTATGTAATTTCTAAGCACTGGGTACAGTAAGTTAATATTTCCCTGTAATTTGTTTTTGTTGTGGAGGAGACTTTGGTAATTATTTTTATTACCCTTCTATTTTTTAATTACAAAATTATTAAACAACTTCTTTTGAAACAGCAAATGAGAGTGTAAAGTAAACATGGTTCATCAAGTTCAGCAAGAAGGAAGAGCAATAACCCAACTGTGCATTTCAGAAATGAAAATGGGATACTATGTTGCTTGAGGACAACACAGCTGCCTTTATATCTAGTTAATTATATGATGAACAGGGTATTAAAACTTATTAGCTTGCATGTTTGTCATTTGATCTTTTGCCATACAGTGATTCACTTTAATTGTCTGCTCACATAAGCATTAGTTCATATCTAGAAAAAAAGAATCTCTTCCTTTCCTCTGTAGTCCATTTCTTCCTTTCCAAACCTCTACCCCATCCAAACCCCTATATCTCACTCTCCTCCTGTGCCCTCTCTTTCACATATCCTCGAGTGTAGTTAAATGATAATAGAAGTGGGTAATATGATGAATACTACAAGCTTTATTGTTTCCACTGTCTCAGCTCCCAACTCCACTTGAGCCACTAGCAAATCATGCTAGTTTCCAGATAGCGAGTGAACTTGGCTGTGAAACATACTCCTCCCAAGAATAAGCTGGCAAGCTTTTAATATCTCATTTCTCAAACATGTTCAGTCATTGCTCTTCTCTCCATTTTGGTGCCAACTGTGACTGTCCCACTGCCCCACACCCGGGGCAGGCAGAAGGGGTGCAGCTTCTGTTTCTCTGCTCCTCTGCTTTGCATTCCCCTGGGGAGGAAAGGGGTCCTGAAGATCATCTATCTCACTTCCCTCCTTCAGATTAGAGGTGAGCGATTAATAACAATAGCTAAAATGTATACAGAGTATAATGGTATAGTTTATACTATAGAGTGCATAGACAGTATACTACTGTGTTATGGCACATGGGGACTCTTACTATCTCCATTTATCAGATATTGTTATTAATAGACAGTATACTACTGTGTTATGGCACATGGGGACTCTTACTATCTCCATTTATCAGATAAGGAGATGAGGCAAAAAGAGGTTAAGTGACTCTCACAGAGTCACACAGCTAGTGAAATGGTGGAGCTGGCATTTGAATCCAGGACTGTGATTCCAAATCTTCAACAGTGGTGTCAAATGTTGATGTAATTTCCTCCTCCCTTCAGTCAACCAAGAGATATTTATTGAGCATCAACTGTATTCTGGGCCACATTCTAGTGCTGGGGATCCAGAGGAGAGTTTAAAAAGGTCCCTGGTTCCTAGAACTTGCAGCCTAGAGGAGGAAGCCAACAAGAAAGGACACAGCCCCATGCTGTCAGTGCTGCAGGGGAAGCCTCCAGGGTACCCTGGGTGACACAGCAAGTAGACATCCTCAGAAGTCAAAGGCCACACTCACACCCCAAACTCCTTATGGCCTCTCTTCTTCTAACTCCTCATTTAGCAAGAAGCCCACTCTAGGCTGGGAGATTCTGGTGGCGACTTACCTGCCCTGTCGCCTCCGGCCGCCCTGGAGTGTAATCTGAACAGGAATGCTGAAGGGCTGCATGAGACCAGGGGGCTGAGCAAAATGGACTCCTTTCACCTGAGTCTTGCCCTCTGAAGGCCTGAGATGGGTGAAGCTTAAGCATCAGTGGAAGTGGAGTCCCACAGGGAGCCACAAGCCCCCAGAGCAGAGGCAGCTATCAGAAGCACCAGAGCTGCCAACCTGCTAGGAAAGCTCCTGGAGAGGTGGAAATTTGGAGCAGGCCGGCCGGTGGCTCTCAGATTCCCGGCAGGGCAGAGCAGTCAGTCCTAGATGCTCAAGAAGGACCTGCATGGATTTCTGCAGCCAAAGCTTCTATCGTTGCTCAGTGCCTGCCACCACCTTATCACCTGAGTTTCCGCTTCAGCAGCCTGGTGTATCGCCATAGAGACCTAAACGCTTGTGGAAAGTTCTGAGGCCCAAGGGACCCTGTATAATTGGTGAGGGACATGCTCAGTTCAGGGTTTATAAGAAGAGGAAATGTTTTGCCCTGGCCACGTTTCCTTTTTCACAAGCTGACTGTTACAGTGCAAGCTTAGAAAAAGATTTTCTTCTGGTTAATTGCATGTTCTGATTAAGATAATTAGCTTTAATACCATATGTGATTTTCCAATTTTTCAAAACTCAGAAAGCCATAAAATAACACCATCAAAACTATCTCAAAGTTGAAAAAAAAAACTATATCAAATATCATTTTATCTTTATTTGATGACCTAAAAAACATTTGGGGGTCTTTTGATATTCCCAAATTATAAACATCAGTTTCCATTATATTGTACTTTACAGAAATGTGGATGATAGAATGTCATAGCGACCACTTTTACCATATGATTTTTAGTCAAGGCAGTATTATCTTAACATTTAACAAAATGTTGGTGGGAGCAAGACTGTAAGCATAATCTCATCTGTAAATATCCACGAGATGATAGAATGTCATAGCGACCACTTTTACCATATGATTTTTAGTCAAGGCAGTATTATCTTAGCATTTAACAAAATGTTGGTGGGAGCAAGACTGTAAGCATAATCTCATCTGTAAATATCCACGTATATACTCATATAGCTACATAAACTGTTACTTGCAGCCACTTTAATATTGTTTAATAAAATATTTATTTATATACTTCTGATTTGTATCAGTTTTCTGTTAGAGTTATGGACTAGGTCCTTTGTAAAATATTCATTTTTAGTGAACTGATGCAATTTGGAATGAAAACTGGTAGCAACTAGAAATTTTTTCCTTCTGACAACTCCTTTCAACTTAGCCTTGTAAATATATGATAACTTTTCCTTTTAGACTTAGACATGCTAATAAATTCCCCTTGCAACTTGGTATGTAACTCTCTTTGAAGAAGTGAATGATTCGCTGCTACTTTTATGTGTTTGCTTCAACCTCAGAAATATGATAATTTTTGAGCCCATGAGATCCTTTCTTGGCACCCAGAACTTGCACCTGTCTTTACTGGATTTTCCTGGTCATTCACATCTTACAATTCTAGTTTCACTTAGAAGAAAATATTCATGCATAATTTTCAAAAGCTCATCTTAAAAAACATATGAAGAAAGAAAGTGGGTTATTTTAAATTACTTTTAGTCTTAATTCAAGAGTTCTGATAAGCCCACACAGATTTGTTTGGGGTCCTAGACAAGCCTATCTATGTCTTAGGTATAATTGTCACAATCAGTGGCTTATGGTATGTGTCTTATTTTCAAGCCTTGAAGGAGCCTACCTCTTTGTTCCAGGAATGTGGCTGGCCAAGTCTTCATACAGACAGGACGTTCATAACTTTTGATAAGTCTGAACGGCTTGATTACTTTTAGATAAAATCTTGTTCCTAACTTTGAAGTCTCCGTCTCTTGGCAAGTAATATCTGGTCATGAATTCTAACACATCCTCAAAAATTATAGAATAACCCCTGTTAACAAGAACCCAAATAATCTGAATTCTCAACCAAATAGAAGTTTTATTTTTTTATTTATTGCCTTTTCTCTTTCTGAGGAGAAAAAAGACAACAGATAGGAAAATGAGCCTACATCAGATACTTATTTTTAAAAAATAAAATCCCAGGAGAGTTCCTAGGGGTCAATAGAGATTCAGGTAACTCTCTTGTTTCAGGTGAGACAAATTTGTGGTTAGTATGATCCTGACCCCCTGGCATACACCTCTGTCAGGTCCACTGGGCTTGAGATTTTAGCTCCGCGAGGGCCTGGATCTGTCTACTTTATTCATTACTGTATCACCAGCTCCTAGAATACTGCCTAGCCTGGATGCTCAGTAAATAGTTACTGAATGATTGAATAAGCTGGACACTACCTCAAAAATTATTCTGCATATTTCACTAAGGGCAGCCACTTCTAACTAATTGGGGTAGGCTTGAAAGATTAAAACTTTAGGCTGTCCCTGTCCAGATCTTCCATTTACATCTACAGCCTCTCCACATTCTGAATTAAAATTCAAATGATGGCTGTGAGGATCTGCAAGATTCTTAGTTGTTAATTCTTGGTTCATTTAGTGAGCCTCTCCTAGTAAGAGTTCAATTTTATTCACATTCCATCTCAGTGATTCTCAAAGGGGACAGTGCCACCTCCTGGTGGGCCTTTTGGAAACCTGTGGGGTGCTTCTTGGTTGTCACTACCACTGGAGGGGCACTGCCTGCATTTAGGGAGATGGGAGTCAGATGCAGTAGATGTCCTGCAGTTTGCAGGGAAGTCCCAAGCAATGAAGAATTGCCCCAAGTGCCATGGAACGTTCCATGTCCCACTGGAAATTCATGTAGATGAAGAGGCTATTTATAATGATCTGAGCTAAAACCCAACTCCATTTTACATATAAACACAAACTATCTTGTGTCTGAGTATCTTTTGCACTTTTTCAATATCCAATGAATTTTCCTAAAATGCATATACTGTTTAAATTGAGAGAAATTTGTACTACATTTTGTTCAGAACAAATCATAAGAAGAATCATAAGTTCTTCACCATTTTAGAAAACCACATCTCCAACAGCAAAGTTATTTATGGTATTTGAGTTGCCAATAAAATAATACACCCAAATAGGCCTGTTTTTAGCTGTCGCAGCTGCCGTGTTTGTTCAGATAGATGTCAGCTTCTGAGTACTTTATTGTACTACTGATGTAGCCATGTTCAAGTCTTCATGTGGAGAACTACGTATTAAGTGATAAATTACCTAACTTTAATTTCTCCTATGTCCTATAGTTAGAGCATTTTATATATATGTAGGTAGGTAGATAGGTTATACTATCTATGAACTTCATTCCAGAATTACTATTCAATATTTGCTATGAAGGCAACACTAGGGCTGAAGACATCGAACACTACTCTTCTCCTTGCTAAGAAAGAGGACAATTATGTTTTAGGATTTGTTTTTTCAGCTTGACTCAACATTTTCTTTTCCAGCCTTTTTGACACAGTGCGCCAGCATCTTTCTTAAGCCAAATGGGACATGTCTACTCAAGTGGATCTATAGTCCCATCTCAATCGGTTCATTTTGGGAAATAAGTAGGTTTTGACATGCCTGTGCAGATAAACTCACACAATTCCTGCTCTGAAAACAACCAACCTTCTCTGTGTCTCTAAGTTCGTATATAAGAAGAGGTAAGCTGTGCTTTTCTTCTGCACTACCCTGTACCATTGGTTCCAGCCTTTTTGACACAGTGTGCCAGCATCTTTCTTAAGCCAAATGGGACATGTCTACTCAAGTGGATCTATAGTCCCATCTCAATCGGTTCATTTTGGGAAATAAGTAGGTTTTGACATGCCTGTGCAGATAAACTCACACAATTCCTGCTCTGAAAACAACCAACCTTCTCTGTGTCTCTAAGTTCGTATATAAGAAGAGGTAAGCTGTGCTTTTCTTCTGCACTACCCTGTACCATTGGTAGTGTGTTAACCTCCCTGGTCTCTAGTACCTGCTACACAATAGGCTCAAAATACAGTCTCAAATGAATAAGTTGCCCTGAAGGTATTTGTAGCAGAGGTAATGGAGTAAAAAAGCAGAGAAGCAGAGAGAGAGCACAAGTAAGGAGGCTGCCTGCATTTTATCCAAATGTAAGACTGGCACCAATTTATCTTAACCAAAAAATGTTTTTGTTCATCAAATATTATGAGTATTTGAAACATTTTATGTAATGTCAGCCTGGCCTCTTTCTTTACAGAGGAGTAAGGGTTCTTACCGGAGCTCCTTCAGCTTCCCCTCTCCCTCCTGAAATGTTCATTCTGTCACATCACCTCTGCACCTGCCCATCCTCACCTTCCTTTCTCTCCCAGAGGAAAGGCTTCTCCCCATTTCCAAGAAACACTTTTTATACTTTACCCCTCCCCCACCCACCATCTGCAGAATCCTCATCTATGTCCTCTTTTGTAATGTTCATCTTCCCCTCTCCCTACAAAAATGTCCAGATCTACCCTATCTGCTCACTTTGCACTAAGCACCATGCTATGTGCTGCGTGTGTGTGTGTGTGTGTGTATACTCTTCATGTATTATATCCTTTGATTTTCCCAACCATCGTCTGAGAAAAATAATATTATTCTATGTTACAATGTTGAATCTGGGGGACTGAGAGACTTTCCCAAGTACCACAGTTAGTGAGTGGAGGGGTCAGGGTCCAGACAGCCCACGTTGCTGCTGCCCACTGCAGAACAGCTTACAGCTTCTGACCTTTGCTTCCCCCTTTTCTGTCTCCTTAAAAACCACTGTGATCTGACTTCTCTGCCCCATCACTGGAAAGTTGCCTTCTTTAAGGTTAATAACCTCCCAATGATCAAATCTATTCTAGCACATCTTATTTTTAATAGAAATTTAAATTACTTGTTTCTCATTTTTTTTAATTTGTTAATTAACTCTACCAGTGGTTCTCAATCCTGGCTACTTCTGGATTACCCGTGGCGATTTTTTTTTACATATTTATTTTTAATAAGTAATATTTAACCATGGTTCACTGTTTTATAGTGAAGAGTCTTCCTGTCCCTGTCACCCAGCCACCAAGTCCCATTCCCAAGAGACAACAAGTGTTACCAGTTTCCTATGTATCTGGAGCTTTTGAGAAAATACAGAATATTCTCCAGGAAACTTAAGACTTAACAGGTCAGTATTTTCAAAAGTAAAGGTAATTCTTACGCACTGGCAAAGTTGAGGATCCCTAAACTCTTTCTAACGTTTCTGGCCATTTTGAATCACCAGGACCACAAAGTAAATGTTTTCTAGCATTTGGAAAATTAAACTTCACCATTTCTCTCCCGAGCAGAGACCTTCAATGGCTCCTCATGATTCGCAGCAGCCTTGCCAAAACCACCATAGAATTGAATGGATATTTTGTGAAAAAAAGGTCCTGTGGTCAAATCCATTTACGAAATGCCCTATTACTATGTCCAAAACTAGAAAATGCAAAAAGCACGTTAGCATATGTCCCACGTGACTTTGTTTAGATGTAATAATGTTTGTGAAGCCCTGGTCCCAAGGAAATGCCCTATTACTATGTCCAAAACTAGAAAATGCAAAAAGCACATTAGCATATGTCCCACGTGACTTTGTTTAGATGTAATAATGTTTGTGAAGCCCTGGTCCCAATGTCTGGTCAAAAAAATGTTAATAATTGTTCTTGTTAACCACTCTATCCTATATTCTATAACACCCTGAGTGTCCTTTCTGAGACTTTTCTCATGTGTAATTACTTAACAAATACGTGTACAATTTGTTTAATTCCTACTTTCCTCTTTGGCCAGCAAGACCTAGGAGTATGTGACAGTATCTACTTGTTCTCTACTGTATCCCTCCAGCCTAGCAGAGGATGGTGCACAGTGGTCAATAAAAACAGGCATCAACTGAATATTATTAATACCGCCTTCTAAATCAGTATTTCCCAAATTTGTTTAACCATGAAACCCTTTTTCCATGCAAGAGCAATTATCACCATACAGAGCAAGTATTCTTTAAAATGTATTTTGGATGTTGAATTTTGTCAAATGCTTTCTCTGCATCTATTGAGATAATTATGTAGTTTTTATCCTTTATTCTGTTAATGTGGTATATCATATTAACTGATTTGCATATGTTTTTTTTTTGTTTTTTGTTTTTTTTTTTTTGTCTTTTTCCGTGTCCAGCAACGGATCGCAACCCTCAGTGTTGCCCCCGTACCAGACCGGGGACCGGCAACGGGATCGCAACCCTCGGTGCTGCTCCCACGCCTCGCTCAGCCAGTGAGCGGGAACCGGTCTGTATGTGGGATCCAAACCCTCGGGCGGGAAGAATAAATCCCACTTGGTCATTGTGTATGATCTTTCTAATGCACTCTTGATTTCCTAGTATTTAGCAGAGGATTTTTGCATCTATGTTCATCAGGGATACTGGCCTGTAGTGTCCTGGTCTGGCTTTTGTATCAGGGTAATTCTGTCGTCATAAAATGAGTTTGGAAGTGTTTCTTCTCCAATTTTTTGAAAAAGTTTAAGAAGGATTGGTGGTTATTCTTCTTTAAATGTTTGGCAAAGGGCCGGTCCGTGGCTCACTCGGGAGAGTGTGGTGCTGATAACACCAAGGCCATGGGTTCGGATCCCATATAGGGATGGCCGGTTTGCTCACTGGGTGAGCGTGGTGCTGACAACACCAAGTCAAGGGTTAAGATCCCCTTACCGGTCGTCTTCAAAAAAAAAATAAATAAATAAATACATAAATGTTTGGTAAAATTAAACAGTGAAGCCATCTGGCCCTTGGCTTTTCTTTGTTGGTTAGTTTTTGATTATTGATTCAATCTCTTTCATTGCTATTGGTCTGTTCAGGTTTTCTATTTCTTCATCACTCAATCTTGGTAGGCTGTATGTTTCTAGGAATTTATCCATTTCTTGTAGGTTATCCAATTTATTGGCATGTAATTGTTCATAGTAATGTATGACCCTTTTTATTTCTGTGGCATCAGTTCTAATGTCTTCTATTTTGTTCCTCATTTTATTTGAGTCTTCTCTCTTTTTTTCTTAGTTAATCTAGCAAAGAATTTGTCTGTTTTGTTTAACTTTTCAAAACACCAAGTCTTAATTTCATTGGTATTTTTCTATTGTTTTTCTATGCTCTATTTTTTTTATTTCTTTCCTTAATCTTTTTTATTTCCTTCCTTCTGCTAACTTAAGCTCTCAACAAACTAGATATAAAAGGAATTTACCTCAACATAATAAAGGCCATATATGAAAAGCCCACAGCTAAAATCATACTCAACAGTGAAAAACAGGAAGTTTTCCTCTAAGATCAGGAACAAATCAAGGATTCCCATTCTTTCCCATTCATCACAGTACCAGAAATCCTAGCCAGAGCAATTAAGCAAAAGAAAAAAAGAAAAGGCAACAAAATCAGAAAGGAAGAAATTAAATCATCTCTGTTTGCAGATGACATGAACTTATATTATATATAGAAAATTCTAAAGGGTCATAGACTATTATATAAATAAATAAATTTATAAATAGGGTCTTAGGTTATTATGAAAAATTACATGCCAACAAATGGGATAACCTAGAAGAAATGGATAGAAAAACTGTTAGAACTAAAAAACAAATTCAGTAAAGTTGTAGGATACAAAATCAATATGCAAAAATCAGTTGTGTTTCTATACACTAACAACAAACTATCCAAAAAGGAAATTAAGAAAACTATTCCATTTACAGTATAATCAAAAAGAATAAGGTATTTAAAAATAAACTTGTGGGGCCGGCCCGGTGGCACACTGTTACAGTACGCCGCTTGGGAGTGCGGTGGCACTCCCGCCGAGGGTTCAGATCCCACATACAGACCAGTTCCCGCTCACTGGCTGAGCGAGGTGTGGGCGCGGCACCGAGGGTTGCGATCCCGTTGCCGGTCCCGGTCCGGCACGGGCGCGACACTGAGGGTTGCGATCTGTTGCCGGACATGAAAAAAGACAAAAAGGAAAAAATAATAAATAAATAAAATAAAATAAACTTGTGAAAGACTTGTGTACTGAAAACTATAAAACATTGATGAAAGAAATTAAAGACACAAATAAATGGAAAGATATCCCATGTTCATGGATTGGAAGACTTAATATTGTTAAAACGTCCATATTACTCAAAGCAATCTAAAGATTCAATGCAATCCCTACCAAAATTCCAATGTCATTTTTTACAGAAAAAGAAAGAAGTTATAAAATTTATATGGAAACATAAAAGATCCCAAATAGCCAAAGGAATGTTGAGCAAGAAGAAAAAAGCTGGAAGCATAACATTTTCCTGATATCAAAAAATATTACAAAGCTATGGTACTTTAAACAATATGGTAATGGCATAAAAACAGATACACAGGGACAGAAGAGACAGCCCATAAATAAGCCCATGTATATATGGTCAACTGATCTTCAACAGGGGTGACAAGAATACACAATTAGGAAAGGAGAGTCTCTTCAACAAGTGGTGTTGGAAAAACTGAATATCCAGATGCAAAAAGAATAAAATTAAACCCTTATCTTACACCATACACAAAAATCAACTCAAAATGGATTAAGATTTAAATATAAGACCTGACACTATGAAATCCCTTGAAGAAAGCACAGGGGGAAATCTTGACGTTGGTCTTGGCAATGGTTTCTTGAATATAACACCAAAAGCACAGCAAAAATAGACAATTTGGACTAGATCAAACTAAAAAGCTTCTGCACAGCAAAGAAAACAATCAACAAACAGAGTGAAAAGTCAACCTACAAAATGGGAGAAAATATTTTCAAACCATATGTCTGATAAGGGGTTAATATCCAAATATAAGGAGTTCCTACAACGCAATAGCAAAAAAACAAATAACCTGATTTTAGGATAAGCAATGGAATTGAATAGACACTTTTTTAAAGAAGACATTGGAATGGCCAACAGGTATATGAAAAGATGCTGAACATCATTAATCGTCAAGGAACTGTGAATCAAAACCACAATGAGATTTTATCACACTTGTTAGGATGGCTATAATAAAAAAAAACCAAAGATAACACATGTTGGCAAGGATGTGGAGAAATTGTAACCTTTGTACTCTGTTGGTGGGAATGTAAATTTGTGCAGCCACTATGGAAAACAGCACAGAGGTTTTTCAAAACATTAAAAATATAATTACTATGTGATCCAGCAATTTCTCGTCTGGGTATTTTACCCAAAAGAATTGAAATCAGGATATCAAAGAGGTATTAGCACTCCCATGCTCACTGCAGCACTATTTACAATAACCAAGATGTGGAAACAACCTAAATGTCCTTTGACAGATGAATGATTAAAGAAAACATGGTACAGACATACAATGGAATATTATTCAGACTTTGAAAAGGAGGAAATGCTGCAATATGAAACAACATGGATGAACCTGGAGGACATTATGCTAAGTGAAATAAGCCATTCACAGAAGAACAGATACTGCATGATTCCAGTTATATGAGGTATCTAAAATAGACTCATAGAAACAGAGAGTAAAACTGTTGTTGCCAAGTTCAGGGGGAGGGGGAAATAGGGAGTTGCAATTCAATGTGTATAGAGTTTCAGTTAGATAAGACAAGTTCTAGAGATCTGTACAGCATTGCATCTACACTTAACAATACTGGATCATGCACTTACAAATTTGTAAAGAGAGTAGATATCAAGTTAGGTGTTCTTACCACAAAAACAAATACGTACGTGTGTGTGTGTGAGAGAGAGAGAGAGTGTGTGTGTGTGTGTGTGTGTGTGTGTGTGTGTGTGTGTGTGTGTGTGTGTGTGTGTGTGTTGGAAAACGCTGGTCTAGAGCCGGCCCCTTGGCTCACTCGGGAGAGTGCGGCACTGGTAGCACCAAGGCCTTGGGTTCGGATCCTATAAAGGGATGGCTGGTGCACTCACTGGTTGAGCGTGGTGCATACAACACCATGCTGCAGGTTGTGATCCCCTTACTGGTCAAAAATTTTTTTTTAATTTTTAAAAAGGAAAAGAAAACGCTGGTCTATAGATTAAAATTCAAGTTTCTTACATGGTCCAGATAGCTCTCTGGTGTGGTCTCATGCTACTCCCTGTGATACCATGCTCATCCATGCTTTCCTGTCTTTTGTTCTTGCTGTTTCCTCCCCACTTCCCCACTTTGTCTGACCAACTTGTATTTATTCTTCAAGACTCCACTCTACTTGGCCCTCATCAAATTGGGCGGGGGCTTCCAGTGAAGACGGTGGAATAGATGGTCCCCAGCGTCACTCTCTCCCACAAATCAATGAATTTACAACTATTAAAAAGCAACAACAGCCTAGCTGGGGCTGCTGGAGCTCAGGGAAAGAGGAGGAAAGACCTACAGAGTTCATAAAGGCAGGAGAAGCCACGATGAGGGAAATAAAGAACCACTCTTACTGTTTCGAGCCCAGCCACTTCAAGGCTGGAACTGGTGAGCACAGGGAGCAGGAGCTGGCAAAAGCCGCAGCTGTGCCCTTTGTATGAAGTTGCTTGGAGGCTGCAGAGGAGAAGTCAGGCCAGCAAGACCACTAACAGGGTTCTCCGGAACCCACATAGGAGGAAGGAGCCACAACAACTGAAAAAAGAAGTCACTCAGTGTCCAGTGAGTCATCTCAAGAGACCAGCACATGGCCTGTCCCATGGGAAATGTTTGGAGCGTGGGCGGTGGGGGAGACGGGACACCAAGGAAATACTAGGGCACAGCATGGACAGCTGATCTGCCGCCCAATCAGTGCAAGGCCACTCAGTGGAGACTGGTCAGGAATACAAATCTGCAGGGGGTGCAGTTTGCTGAAAAGACTCAGATCCAGACCACAACCCAGGTTTTTCCACAACCCACGTGTACCGGATATCATGAGACTTGGAAGTAGCTATAAAATCAACCATTAAAACCTGAGCATCACAAAAAGCCTTCCCCAGAGAATCAGCAGCAAAGCAGCAATTTAGCTCAACTACAGGGTTCAAGTGCTGGTCCCCAGAGGAAGTTCTCTCATTTTTAGAAGTAAGCAAAGGACAACAAATTAGTTCCAGTGCAGAGTTTAAATGGTAGGAACAGTGAATAATCCAACAAAGAACTGAAAGAAAAAAAAAATTCCCATAGACCAGAGACAACATTTGGTATTAACCAGTAAAGGTCTAATATCACCAAAGAACACCTATAAAACCTAGAAGGACCAGAGCCCCCCGGGCTCCCAAGATCAGGAAGGGAGAGGGCTGAGGGTTCAGCCACATACACCCCTCCCGCAGACACCCACAACCAGCCCAGCAATGACCACGCCACCACTGGAAGCCCCTGGTCTCCCCTGCAGGAATGAGGGGGGTGCCATAGGCCTCACCCGCACCCCTTCTCCTTCCCCCTTTCCCTGTCCCCCTCCCCCTCAACTGCTTCACAACATCTTAGAATGTAAAAAAAAATTGACGAATAAACTTAAAAACAATAAAAATTTAATTTAATTTACAAAAAACCCAAATTGGGCTGAAATCCTCTGTCCTCTAGTCTTGCATTACCCTTTAGTGTATAAGCTCCTCATAACGAATAAACTTAAAAACAATAAAAATTTAATTTAATTTACAAAAAACTCAAATTGGGCTGAAATCCTCTGTCCTCTAGTCTTGCATTACCCTTTAGTGTATAAGCTCCTCAAAGACATTATCTTACTCATCCTTGTCCTTAGCTCCTAGCACAATGCCTGGAATGTAATACTCAACTTATAAATGGTTGTTAAATACACAACTAATTTTCTTTCACAATTAAAATTTCCTCTCAGGGATAGCATTATATAAAATTACTGAATAAATTATGTCTTTGGATTTCAAATCTGTGATAACACAGTAGGCCAAGGGATGCACAGAATAACACCATTAATTAATTGAAAGTAAATGGAATGAGCCTGAGTTAACCTTCATGTTGTGTGTCATTAAATGGGCAAGATGAGGTAGGTGGCCACCCCAGCACAGCACTTTTATGATTAATGAGGCTAGTCTCACAAGAGCTCTTGACTGTAATTCAGTTTAGATGAAAATAGAGTTGTTGAAGAGCTGAGAATGTCAGAATTATGAATCTGGAGTAATCCTGAGTGGCTCAGGACACATAACCCTTTGGATTTCTATCCTAGCAAACATGGTCTGTGGATAGGAGGATGGCCCAGATGAACTCAAGAACATGACACAAAAATGATGACATGAACTCTTTTGCAGAAGCCTAGCCACAGTTTCAAAGGCTTCTTTCTTTAGTGACATGGTTTTTGGATAAATGGCTGTTCAATCCATTTTATATTGCATCACTAAGCCTGACCTATGTCTTGCATACAAGACTCATACATCAGTTTACGAATGCACTCAACTTGTATATCCCCACACAAACAATTGTGGAATTGAATTGTAACTCTGTACTAGACACCAGAGGTCCAAAGACAAACCCCAAAAAAATTCTGCTGGAAAAAGCTCACAGTTTAATTGGGGAGGAAGATAGATAAGCAAACAAGTATATAATGCTGTGTGACAAGTGGATACTTGGTTGGAAAGAGGTATTACAAGAGAGAAGGGATGCTTGGTACTGCTTTGGGAGTCAGGAAAAGGAAAGATTTTTGAGGGGACACATCTTCTGTGCTGAATCTAGGAGTCTGCCTGACAGACAAGGAGGACAAGGAGAAAGCTGGAATGCTTCAGGTAGACAGCCCTCCAAATCAGCCAGCACAAAATCCATCGCACCTTCTCCCCACGGGGTGAGACCAGACATGATGTGGTCTCGGCAATCTAGATCACTCAGTGACATTCTATAAATAGTTTTTTTTGAGCACCTACTGTGTAGCAGGCACTCTTGTAGGTCCTCAAATAAAACAGTGAACATAAGCAGGAAGGTCACTGCCTTCCAGGAGCTCTCATTCTAGTGAGGAGACATAGGAAACAAGGACCCAATCACACCCCCCCCAACACGAGCAACCAGCCCAGTGACGACCACTGAGCCACCGCAGGAAGTGCCCTGGGCTCTCCTGAGCTGGCGTGGTGGGGCGCTGAGGGCCTCGCCAATGCCCCTGCCCACACCTGCAGCCAGCCCAGCAACAACCACCAAGCCGCAGCAAGAAGGGCCCCAGGTTCCCAAGCTGGGGTGGTGGGAGGCAAGGGTATTTGCCACACCCCCTGACATCTGCACCAGCCCAGCAATGACCAAGCCACTGCTGGAAGCCCCCCTCTCCGTAGTCTCCCCTGTGGGAGTGTAGGGGGGGAGTGCCACAGGCCTCAATCCTGCCCCTCCTCCTTCCTCCTTCTATCATATCTCCTTCCCTTTTCCCCTCTCTCTTTCCCTCCCAACTGCTCTGCAACAACATCCTAGAATGTAAAAAAATATATAAATTAAATTAAAATAAATTTAAAAGAAAAAAAAAATACTAGGACCCCAAAAAATAAATCCAAAGACATTAGTGTGATGAAGAAAGAGAAACAGGTGATGATGTAGAAGAAAATGGAAAGGGGTCAGGCAACATTAAATAGGAACATGGCATTTAAGCTGGGACCTGAATGACAAGGAAAAGCTAACCAAGCCAGGGACCAGCTCATTGCAGACAGAGGCTGTGGCCAGTAATAAAGACTCTGGGTGGCAAAAAGTTTAGTCAGCAAGGGGAACAAGAGTAGGCCTGGCAACTATGGCAGGGCCACCTAAGCTGGGAAAGCAGGGTCTTGGAAGAGGCAACTCGGTAGCCCCCAGCCATGCAAGCCATCAAGCAGAGCAATGCTCTGGGGTATTCAAGCTGTGTCCTGTGAACAGGAGTCAGGATGATGGCTCATCACTGAGGGATATTTGTTCATGTGAGGTACAGCCCTAACCAACATGCCAGAAAGCCAGACAGAAGGAAATGGCAAGATTTGAGTAGAACACCAGGGCCCAATCATTGCACTGGCCTCAAAGCAACACCGGAATGCTAGGACTAAGGAGGGAAAACTGAAACAGCTTACAGTGTGCAGAAACTCAGGCCACCCAAGCACCAAGACTCACTCACAGGGACACAAAACCCTGGGTCCAAACTGGCAGCCAGAAGCCCAGGTCCTAGAGGAACTCTGAGAGAAGACATCGAAGAAGGACAAAGAAGGCGCACACAGAAGAAGACAAAAAGGAGCCCCACCAGATGGGGGAAAGCATAGCAGAGGGGGTGGTCATTGCTTGGACTCCAACAGGACTGGCTCAGGAACTGAAGTAGGGTGGAGGGATGTACCTGAGAGGCAGAGAATCAGCTCTGCCCGTGTTCTCTATCTTAATGAATGGCAGCAGCATGCACCCATCAGTCACCCAGGCTGGAAGGCTGAGTCACATGTGTCTCCTTCACCACCACCACCTCTACCCACAGCCGGTGAGTCACTACTGTCTATTGATAACTCCTCCGAACTCTCTCTCGAATCTCTGCCCTCCCCCATTCACACTGGAACTGCTTGAGCTGAGGCTTCTTTCTCATTGTCACAGGGCAGACGGGAAGAGGCAAAGACTGTAGAGTCAGATGGCCTGCATTTGAGTGCTGCTTCCTTGAGTTACTAGTTGTGTTGGGTGGGGTTAGCTATTTAACCACTCTGTACCTTAGCTGTACCTCTCTGTTTCTCACCTGTATAATGAGGAAAGTCACAGACTTCATGGGATTATAAAGACTTGTGGAAGAACTTTGTAAAATCAAGACCACTCTACAAATATAGGTATTTGTAACCAGGATCAACTTATGTTTTCATAGGTCTCAGTTTAGTGTCACATATAATAGAAAACAAATCCACACTCAAAAGGTTGAAACAATAATGCAAACTTTTATTAAATTCTCTTAATGATTTTTGTCTCAGCCGGCCAGCTTCTCCCTCCTGCCAGTGCCCAGCTTTCCTATGATGCCACCCTCCTTCATTCATCCTACATCTCTGTCTCCAGGGGTGAAGCATGTGGCTCAGGCCCAGCCAATCAGAACAGCCGTTCCCTTGGTCACGTGTATGAGGGGTTAGCATGTGACTGAATCAGAAGCAATGGAACATAAAGGAACTTCTTCTGGAGTTGTTAAAAGAGAGACACACTCTTTCCGCTAGACGTGAAACTGAGATTGAAGCTCTGAACATCTGGTATCTTCTCATAGTAGCAAGAATAAAACCAACAAAGCAGAAGGCAGAGTCATAAGCTGGAAAGAAATTGAGTTTTGACCATGTTGCTTGAGATCCTCGATCAATCTATACCTGAATCAAGATAATCAGGCTACCTGACAGTATTTTAGTTACAAGGTTCATAAATTCCCTTTTTTGCTCTAAACACTTGTGTTTTCTGTTACTTTTAACAAGCGAGTTCTAACTGATTCACTTGAACTACCAGCAGAGTTGGGATGGGGTGAGGGAGGAAATCACAGTCCACAGCATGTGTCCTAAAAATTCTTATTACATTTCTCTTTCCATACAATCTCACATAGTACCATTGGTACTCTTAATCTCTCTTCTCTCTTTTGTCCACTGACCCCAACAAAATATTTCAGCCTTCGCTCTCTAAATGGCCCCTCCCAGTCCACCAATGAGCATGCTTATGTAATCCAGTTTAAATCCCTTACTTTTTCCAGACCTGTTTATCTGTTACACCAACCTACACAGCGAGGTGGCCTGGGCTTAGCACTGCAAGGACCTTATAGCACAAGTCAGTAAAAGTCTAGAACTCAGGTATTTTATTTCTATCCCTGCCACATGCTGTTTCAGTAAATTCTACCAGAATAAAGTCATATGAGGACCAGAAAAATTTATGCCAGAGCAGATAGTATGCAGGCAGCAGTCCCTGGTGTTATCCCTCAAGCATTCAGCACACAGACACCACATGCGGGCCACTGCTCCAGGCCCTCCAGGCATTCAGAGAGGTCAAGATCCATGCTCTGCAGGAGCTGGCCATCTTTCAGAGACAATAAAACACAAATCAAATCAATAAATATTATTAAATACCCATTCTATAAAGATGGTAAGCAAGCCTCCTTTGTAAAAATATGATTTTATTTGTATTAATTTTGTTGTCACTTTTTGCTGTAAATTGCACCATCAAATCATTTATAAAATTTTTAATGTTTCTATTAACTCAAAACAATATGATGCAGCACATGATTAAGATTTAAGTTTGTGGTATGGCCCATGAGTGTGGGAAGACACTAGAGGAGGGAGGGGATAAAACGAAGCTTCCCAGAGAAACGCACACTGTTCCAGAAGTAAAGGCAGGATTCGGTGGAATGAGCGGAAGGGAGTTATTTTGTAAGACTATTGGCGAGACTCTGGTAACGACTTCTGTCTGCTTGTCCCATCCCTCCACTCGTCCGGATTCCTTTAGAGAAACTCCTCCCTAACCACATGTGTCCCTAGGGGCCTCTCAATTGCAGTCCTTGCCATCCCCACCACAGAGATGAGTACTTGACCCAGATAACCCACTTCACATGTATTGTCCCTCCAGGTTGAGATAGTTCAAGGATGAACACTTGGCCCAAGCAGGAAAAATGAGTTTTCTCTGAGCGCAATGTAGGAACAATGGAGAAACCTTCTATTTTCACTCAAGGTTGCTAAACTAGAGAATTTGGCCCAGGGCTGTTGTTGCACAGTTGCACATCTTGCCTACCACATGAACCCAAGTTGCCTATAGGACAAACAATGAGAGGCCAAGGGCAGAGAGAGAGATAGAGAGAGAGAGAGAGGGAGGGAGGGAGGGAGGGAGGGAGGGAGAGAGGGTGAAGGAACTAAAGAAAGAGAAGACCGCAACAATACGTTGAACTTTCAGAGGGAGAGAACAAACCTAAGGAAACCAGAAATGGGGGAAGGAAGGGAAGGGGTTTGGGGAGTGATAGGTTGGGTAAAGGGCATAAAATAAAATCACAATTTGTAATAATGAATATGCTAATAAAAATTAATAATAATTTTTTTAAAAGGCAGAGAGAGGGCCGGCCCGGCGGCGCACTCCATAGAGTGCGGCGCTTGGGAGTGCGGCGGCGCTCCCACCGAGGGTTCGGATCCCATATAGAGACCGGTCCGCTCACTGGTTGAGCGCGGTGCGGGCGCGACAACGAGGGTTGCGATCCTGTTACCGGTCACGAAAAAAGACAAAAAGGGAAAAAAAAAAAAAAAGGCAGAGAGAGAAAAGTTGCCTGGATGACAATGGTGAACCCTACATCCAGGGTGCTTGACATGAATCCACTCCTGGATGCACTTCCTGTTACACGAGTCAATAATTCACCTTTTGCTGAAGCTAGATGGAGTTGGGTTTCTGTCCTCTCTCTCTTAAAGAGTCAATTCCGAAGCCAATTAGATAAAAGAAAGTTTCACGAAAATATTAAAGTAAGTATTCCTATTTTCTGCCTTCTTGTACAGAAAACCTAATCTAGTTACATACTCATGAAGATGACTTAAAGAGAAGTACCCATCAATTTACCCACTTTAAATGATCTAGGGAAGGACCAAATAGGCTAGAAAATCAAATTTGCTCTTTGTGCTATTGATCATAAATTAAAGCCAATGTTCTAACTGAATATGAATTATTAATCATAATTAATTATGAATTATTAATCATAAATTGAAAAAAAACTACCAATATTGGCAAAGTTAAAGTATCAGACACTTGTTAACTTTTGGCAGCAAGGAAACAGGCCTCCCTCTAAGGACATGCCACACCGTGATTATTTCCAGAGCACACAATTACTTGCCTAGCTTTGTAGTCACATGGGCAAAAAACGATCTGCCACTTCATGGATTACCCCATCTGGTTCATCCATGCTGAACTATCTAAGCCATATTTCCCTGCCAAGTTAAAAAAGAGAGGCAGCAAAAGAAATCCTACACGTCATAAGCCTGAACTGGATCTGAAGTGCCAAGTACACAGATCTATTTACCATTTTCCAAATTATGTCTTATAGTATGGCCTGTCATTCTTACTCTTTATGAGTTACTCCAGTTTATTTCCACTTGCTCCTCAGGAAGAGAACTCTAGAAGCTGATGTCTCAGACCTGGTGTGTGCCCTGCTCTGTGTCTAGACCACTGCTTCTGCTTATGGGTGAGGGGTCAAGTGTAAGGCGACAGCACAGATCGCCTGAGCTGAGAACCATGGTCTCACGGACTAACACTTGAGACTGGGCCTCTCTTCCTGTTTTCTCCATGAGACGTTTTCTGACCTCTGGGAAGCTGAGGGTTTGTGAAGCCTCTTACCTCAACATGAATTCTGGCACTACAGGGTAACACCTCTGAAGTATACTAAGAGGCTTCCCTCTTTTGCATCTCCACTTGTGTGATCTTCTTTCTAGTCAGATGGAGACATACAACTCCCTGGGGCACCTAGGCAGGAAGAAGTGGGGATTTTTGTAATAGGATAGCAATATTTAGTCTCTGACACCCAAATATATGATTTTGGGGTCTGCAGCAACACAATAGAGTTTGAAAGCCAGGCTTTGTCAAGAGAAAAGGATTTTCTACATGGCTTTATGTTTGTTAACACTCAAGAAGATCAGCGAACTCAAGTCTGGGGAGCTCAATTTCTTCAGAACCTGAAGGAGGATGTGGCTTCTACCCTGCCGTCTTAGGGGAAAAGATCTGGAAGAAGTGAAAATCCCAAGCAGCCTCGAGCTTGACACATTGTGAGTGCCCAAAAACGATTTGTCCATCACAGCAGGAAAAATTCAGAGGTGAGGGCGCAATCAGGGGGCTTTCCTATTCTGGTATCATTAGCATTCTGGGCTCAATTTCTCTTCACTGAAGTATGAATTCAAGGAATCAGAAGAACGAAAGCCTGATAACATACCCACAGTGTCATTCCTCAGTGTCAGGCTCCATATCCCAAATTAGGAAAATGGGTTGAATTCTTCCCACTTTGTGTACACTGTGTATCTGATTCTGATTGGGTTTGCTGTAGCTGTGACCCAAATTCAATAATATTATATTCTGAAGATATAAATTTGATTTATTTCTCAGAGCCACATCTGTGATACCAAAAATGAGGCCAAAAGATCACTGAGTTATTCCCCAGCATCAAAAGCAAGTAGAAGGCCGGCTCGGGCCAGCCCGTGGCTCACTTGGGAGAGTGCGGTGCTGATTACACCAAGGCCACGGGTTCGGATCCCATATAGGGATGGCTGGTTAGCTCACTGGCTGAGCGTAAAAGCAAGTAGAAGGCCGGCTCGGGCCAGCCCGTGGCTCACTTGGGAGAGTGCGGTGCTGATTACACCAAGACCACGGGTTCGGATCCCATATAGGGATGGCTGGTTAGCTCACTGGCTGAGCATGGTGCTGACAACCCCAAGTCAAGGGTTAAAACCCCCTTACCGGTCATCTTTAAAAAAAAAAAAAAAAGCAAGTAGAGTGTGGACCAAACCAGCCTTCTAGGCCCAGTCACCTCCACCGGCAAGACCCCAGCAGTGAGCAACCTGAATATTCTCCGCTCCCTCCACATGAGGGGCTGCTGTGAACTCACCTCTCCAGAAGTTTTGCTGCATGCACAGGAAACATCAATAACATAAGTCTATTAGAGCCAAAGCACCCTCCTGGATGGAAGGGGGCTGGGGGGAGATCTCATAATAATAGGATAATTGACTAGATGGAAAGATCCACAGATTAAAAAGATAGGTCAAATCAACTCAAAATAAATGGTAAAGCCAGTGTCATACATTCAAAAATATTCATTGAGCACCTACCATGTACCTAGGATAAAAGATGTACAAGGCCAATCTCCTAATCGCTCATTCTAGCCCCTCCCCAGGCAGAACCACTGCAGAGGGCTCCTCAGGCTGTGCGTTGCCAACCTGCAGAAGGCATTATCCACATGAACATACAAACTACCACGTGCATGGTGCCCCTGGGACTGTGCAACACGGTGGCCCTGCAGAGGCATTCCAATTCCTGCTGGTGACAGAGCTATACAGGAATAATTATATGGGACAGGTGCAGGAATAAAAGTATGTATGAGGGGCCATGGGAAGCTGGTCAAGTAACAAAACAGCTCTATCCACCCTGCTTAACATTCACAGCTTCCCTCAAGGGAAGGGAGCAGCAGGCCCAGGGTTCAGATGCCTGCTGGCATTCCCACATGCTGCATTCCTGTGCGCCAGAAAGCACTTTTGGAAAGCAATACCAGATCAAGGAGAGTTTTCTTAGCTGTCAAGCCAGCTCCCAAAGCACAGATCCCAGACAGTAGTGAGGCGGTAGATGTGGCACTGATCTCAGATGCACCAGAGACCATGGTGCAGGTGACTCATGAATCCAGGACTGATTATTCCCTTTGCTTTTTCTTCCTTGGAACCTGCAGTTGATTGGTTGGTGTTAAAGAGTAAAACTAAAAGGTGGCTAAACGTTTAGTTTTCTTTTTAAATTCTTTGGTGATTTCTCTCCATTTTCTAGAGGGGAAACCTTAGTGCCAAGTTTATCAGGGTTTTTTGAGCCTGTCTATTCTTGCTGAGGGGGCTGAGAACATCACATCAAAGTAAATAGATTACACAGATAACAAAGAAATGAAGTAACCTTAACAGAAATCAGGCAAGACATGAAAAGCTGCTACAAAAAAGAACTAGTTTTACATGTTTTTAAAATAATAATAATTGAATAATAATTGTAAAGCAATAAATATAAGAACAATGACAATCATAATCACCATTTCTGGAGCCCTCACCATGTCCTAGGCATTGTGCATTGCCTCATTTAATCCTTTAAACAGTCCTGTGAGGTAGACACTGTTAGATACATTGCCAGACAAGGAAACAGGGCTTGGAGAGGTTTAGTAGCTTGTCCAAGAATACATGGTAATAAGTATTGTGACTAACATTCAAATCCAGATTTTTCTGACCCCAGAGCTTATTCTTTATATCACTATGAATAATCAATATTGATTAAATAAAACCAAAATTTTCAATGAGTAAATATTAAGTCAAATGTATCATGACATAAATCTGTTATCCTTAACACTTGGGGTTGTCCCAGTTCCTAAAAACAGTGTTCTGTCCCTCACCCTTTTGATTTTCATCATTCTATCTGGGGATCTCTGTTGAGGGGTGAGGTAGCAGAGAGGACTTGAGGAGCCTGCACAGAGTAAGATGACATCAGCACCTGCTATGAAGTGCTTTTTCCCACCTGCATCCTAGGAATCTCCAGGGTTAACAGTGAAACCAGGAAGGAAGAAGAAATGTGTCTTCTTTCCCAAACTGTCTGAATTGTCTTTCAGCAATTCTACATCTTAAGAGCAGCAAACTTCAAAAGCCTGGAATATAGCTAATTGGAAAGATAAAAGAGGCAAAAGGGGAATGGTAAAGGAAGGGAGAGACATGAGCTGCAGGGCTAGAAAGTGGGCATCTGGATCAAGTCAAGAATCAAACCTGAACATGACTGATTCGCATTAACAAAGCCATGGGCTGCCTATGACCTCTTAAACCTCTTCTCACCTTGGCCCTTTATAAGAACGGGTGCTTGTGCTAAAACCCCCATGTCCTTGTTGCCTCTTCTGGTCCCCATGGGTATTAAAAATCACAATCAGAGAAACGGGGGGGGTTGAGAAGAACTTATTTCAACATGGTCACAGGCATTGTGTTTGTCACCTTACACATACTCTTTCATTTAATCCTCTCGACAACCCTATGAAGTAGATGTGTTTCTCTCTACTCCTCAGATGAGCAAACTGAGGCCCAGTGAGGTTCAGTAACTTGCTCAAAATCACAGCTAGCAAGTGGGGGTTATAATTCAGACTCTCTACTTTGAAAGTTCATAATCAAAGTCACTCAGAGCTGAACCTTCACAATAGCTTCCTGTAATAATAGTCTTTACTGTTGGAAGATGTAATTGAGAGAATCTAGCCTATTACTGTCTAACAGAATACAATATGGGCCATATATAAAATCTAGATTTTTCTAGTAGCCAGATTTTAAAAAGTTAAAAAGAAACAGGTAAAATTAATTTTAATATATTTTATCTAACTCAGTATATTCAAATTATTATCATTTAAACATGTAATCAATACCAAATTTTTGAGATAGTTCAGTTTTCTTCTCATACTGTCTTTGAAATATGGTTTATATTTTATACTTCCAACACATCTCAGTAAGGACACTGAATTTTCAATGGCTGAAGTGAAATGTAGTCCTTCCTACCAAAGTTAAGTTGTGTTTATCATTTTGTGTGTGTGCATAGCAGCCAGTACAGGCATCAAACCCTGGACCTTGGTGTTATCAGCTCCATGCTCTAATCAACTGAGCTAACTGGTCAGCCGTTAAGTCGTATTCAAAAGAAAAATATTTTAGGGCCGGCCTGGTGGCACACTGCTACAGTGCGCCGCTTGGGAGCGCGGCGGCGCTCCCGCTGAGGTTTCGGATCCCACATACAGACCAGTTCCCGCTCACTGGCTGAGCGAGGTGCGGGCGCAACACCGAGGGTTGCGATCCCGTTGCTGGTCCCGGTCCGGTATGGGCGTGACACTGAGGGTTGCGATCTGTTGCGGGACATGAAAAAAGACAAAAAGGAAAAAAAAAAAAAAGAAAAAAAGAAAAATATTTTAAGGGCCAGCCCGTGGCTCACTTGGGAGAGTGTGGTGCTGATAACACCAAGGCCACGGGTTCAGATCCCTATATAAGGATGGCCGGTTAGCTCACTTAGAGAGCGTGGTGCTGACAACACCAAGTCAAGGGTTAAGATCCCCTTACTGGTTATCTTTAAAAAAAAAAAAAAATCAAGCTGTTCCTCTGCTGATATGTGATGAATAAAAATCCACTGACTGGAAGTATCCACATAGTGTCCCCAATCTGCTCTCCTTTTGCCCCATGTTAGGTTTTCAAATATCCAAAGGTAGCATCTTGTCTCCTCTCCAAAGACTTCTCTTTCTGCAGGTTAATTATTCACAGTTCCTTCAACTCTTCTTTATGGGATCGTTTCATACATTCAGTCAATATGACTGAATCCTACCACATACCAGGTGATGGGCCATACACCTAGAATACAACAATAATTATGATGCTGCCCCACCCATACACTTCCCACCTTGGAGCTCATTTCCCACAGGCAAAAAATGCTGCAAAAGATGTGCAATGAATTAAATTACAACTCCAGGTAAACTATTCGAAACAATGTTCATCCTCTGGATATTTTTTGAGAATCTTTTATGTACAGAGCCTATTTTAAACATTTCTATGCCAGAGGATCCTTAAGAAATAGAAGGGGTGGGAAGCAGTTTTTGCCCTCAAGAACTAAGACTTAACCTTAAAGTTTATTGCTGTGTATTATGGCTATAAAACTATTTTCATGCTTATTAGTTATTTATATACACTATCTTCTAAAGAGCAGAAATTGTTCATCTTTTTCCCCAGAAAGTCATAAACATGGTCAAACTAATGTATATGTTCACATAATAACAAGCATTATCTTTAGAAACAAAAACAAAAAACGTTATTGAGGTATGATTGACATGCAAAAATTTGTACATATTTAATGTGTACAACTTGGTGAGTTTAGGAATAAGTATATACCTGTGAAACCATTATCACCATCAAGCCCACAGAGATATCCATCACCTCCCAAGATTTCCTACCACCACTTTATTATTATTATTATTATTATTATTATTATTATTATTATTATTATGGTAAGAATACAACATAAGATCCACCCTCTTAGCACATTTTAAGTATATAATACAGTATTGTTATCCATAGGCACTATGTTGTATAGTAGATCTCCAGAACTTATCTACCTTGTACAATTGAAACTTTGGACCCTTTGACCATTGTCTTTACTTCCTTCTGTTACTAGGCTCTTAGCATTCAATATCCATCAATGCCAAAAAAATTATTTGTTCATTATTTATTCAATTAATATTTGAGAGCCTACCATGTACTAGGCACTGCTCAAGCCTCTGAAAAAACAATGGTGAATATAAGAATCCCAAATCTCTACCCTTCCAGAGCTTATTAAAAGTTATAATTCTAGGGTCTGGCCCATGGCTCACTCGGGAGAGTATGGTGCTGATAACACCAAGGCCACGGGTTCGGATCCTGTATAGGGATGGCCGGTTAGCTCACTGGGTGAGTGTGGTGCTGACAACACCAAGTCAAGGGTTAAGATCCCCTTACCGGTCATCTTAAAAAAAAAAAAGTTATAATTCTAGTTTTGTTTGAGAAATAATGCTTTGCTAAATTGCAACCAGCTCAAACATTTAAAAAAAAACTCTTAAGATAAATCCCCTGTTTAGAAAAAGTATTCATGGGCCAGCCCGTGGCTCATTCGGGAGAGTATGGTGCTGATAACTCCAAGGCCCTGGGTTCGGATCCCATATAGGGATGGCCGGTTCGCTCACTGGCTGAGCGTGGTGCTGACAGCACCAAGTCAAGGGTTAAGATCCCCTAACCGGTCATCTTTTAAAAAAAAAAAAAGAAAAGAAAAAAGAAAAAGTATTCAGAGTATTAATTTATCAGTCATTATATTTGAGTCAGTCCATCAGCCCTCCTAAAATGTTTAAAGACATGCAGAGATGCTCTAGCAGCTTATTTAAAATGCAAATCAAAACCACACTGAGATACCATCTCACCCCAGTTAGGATGGCTAAAATCCAAAAGAGGCTGAACGATAAATGCTGGCGTGGTTGCGGAGAAAAAGGAACTCTCATACATTGTTGGTGGGAATGCAAAATGGTGCAACCCCTATGGAAAATGGTTTGGAGGTTCCTCAAACAGCGGAAGATAGATCTACCATACGATCCAGCTATCCCACGTAATAACTTCGTATAGCATACATTATACGAAGTTATACGACCTGTTATTAAATTTCTGACTTGCATCAGCTTGATTTATTTGAGCCCTGGTCTGTGATCCTGGGCTAATTTATAGTGATTAATTTATCATTCATGTCCTCATTGATTCCGAAAACCTATCCCCACCTCTTGAAAGTTTATTCCATACCAACTCACATGAACTTCTCTATTCGCACAGGCATACTTTTGGATTTCTTTACAGATTTGTGTGCGTGAACTGAAGAAAGAAAAATAATTTCGAGACAATTCAAGGTAACATCTTCCCAAGCATGCTAGGGTCAGGGAAAACTTTCGCATATATGCATGCATACATGTAAGGTTTCATGTACTAAGATACATAGAATACGAGGGCGAATATTCATTTTTTTCTTTCTTAAAAGAAAGGCTTTAGACCCGAACATCGGGGTCCTCCAGACCCAGGCGCCCCAACGGACTTTGTTGGTAAATTTCCTGTTTGAAACTGATCAGCCGGTTTCCAAGGAAAGATGGCGACGGGTCTGAGCGGCCTGCCAGGAGACAGCGCGATCCTGTGAGCCGTTTGCTGTGATACCAGAGTATTGTTTGCATTTCCAAGAGCAACAAAAGGCGAATAATTCTTTCAATAACTATCCTACATTGACAAACAAGTGGCAGCAGGAATTAATTAATTTAATTAAATTAAATAAAGAAACTGCATTTAACTTTCGCCTACTTTCCTCTCTGTCCTCCACTTTACCTTCATGTGCTTTGTTTAGGGAAGGGAAGATGTATTTCTCCAGAGGATTGTTCCAAAGAATCCCCTACTCATTTGGCTCATTTCCAAGTAAACAGTAGCTTCCAGATGAGCTAATGGGTCTAATGAGAAGTTTAATATCGTCAAAGCACTGATTAAAGGGAACTCACCAGTTTAGGGGATTGATCAGCCCATGCTCTGCTCTCTGCTTCTAGGTAGTACTTAACTGAAGACCTTACCCAAGCAATGGATATCCTTTGATATCCCTATTATATAATCTCCTGATTTCAGGTTTTTATCTTCCTGTGCCTTCCCCCTTGGTGGCACTTACTCAAATCTTACTGAGAGCCACTTACCAGGCTCAAGACAGAAAACTCATGAACTTCCTGGAAGTAATATCTGAAAATGAGAACCCATTAAACACAAGTCCTCCCACCCCATCCTCCACCCTAATAACATACTGCACTTAGCAGTTTTCTGAAAGGTTGAATACAGGGCTGGCCAGTTAGCTCACTAGGTAGAGTACAGTACTGATAACACCAAGGTCAAGGATTTGGATCTCCATACTGGCCAACTGCCAAAAAAAAAAAAAGGCTGGATATCACTGCAGAGCTTCACTCTCTGACTGTTAATGCCCACTTTCATAACTCTTGAAAGACAGTCCAAATTTATTGAGAAAACGGCATGCAATCCAATAGAAAAATGAGAAAAGACTTGAACATGTACTTCACAAAATAGGAAACCCAAATTGCTAGTGAAAAGATACTAAACTTCATTAGTTATCATGGAAATGTCAATTACAACCACAATGATATAACACTATACTGGCACCAGAATAGCTATAATTAAAGAGGAAAAAAAGAAAACGCCAAGTGTTGATAAAGATTCAGGACAACCAGAACTCTCACATGCTGCTGGTGAGGTTGTAAACTGGTACAAACCATTTGGAAAACAATTGGTAGTATTCAGTAAAGTTGAAGATATTCCTGCATGTGTATGTACCCAGTGATCTAGCAATTATGTTCCTGGCATATAGCCTAGAGAAGTGTGAATACGTATGCACCAGAATACAGGTATGAAAATGTACATAAGAAGCAATCCATTTTCAGTAGAATGGATAAAAAAATTGTACTATATTCATGCAGGAATATCATTCAACAACCAAACCAATGAGCAAAAAAAAAAAGACAAAAGAATATATACTTTATGATTTATATAAAGTTCAAAAACAGGCAAAAAGCTATGCAATATTATTTAATGATGCACACAGATGTGTTAAAACTATAAAAAGCTATGCAATATTATTTAATGATGCACACAGATGTGTTAAAACTATAAAGAAAAGAAAAATGATTAACGTAAAAGAAGGATAACGTTACCTCTGGGAAGAGGATAGAGATGGTGAAAAGAAATTGTTACATGGGTTAAGGTTAAGTGTTCACAAAGTTCAATTTCTTTTTTTTTTTTTTTTAAAGATGACCGGTAAGGGGATCTCAACCCTTGGCTTGGTGTTGTCAGCACCAGGCTCAGCCAGTGAGCAAACCGGCCATCCCTATATAGGATCCAAACCCGTGGCCTTGGTGTTATCAGCACCGCACTCTACCGAGTGAGCCACGGCCCGGCCCCAAAGTTCAATTTCTTAATCTGAGTACCAGTTACATGATTTTTGCTTTACAAATATCAAACTGTGCAAATAAATTGATGCACATTTCTAAACAAATGTGCAATGTTTTACAAAAAGTGTTTTAAAAGATGGAGGTGGAGCAAGCTAAATAACACCGTCTATCATCCCCCTCAGCCTCTCACCTTTATATTTATTTTGATGTTGCTTATTTTGAATATCATTTTTTGTCTGGGAAGTGCTTTCTTTGAGAAGGAGTAAGAACTTTAGAGGTGATTTTTATGTAATAGATTACCTACACCTGAATAGAAAAGCAGACGAAAAGAGGGCTCAGCAGAATAAAGAATTCTGTTACTGTGAAGACTAAACATTACAATGCTAATTTTACTGCAAAGTCTGTGATATAAATCCCTGTGTTCTCTGAGTCTCCATTACTCAGCAGAAAGAGAAAATGGTAATCGCCTTCCTCACCAAGGTAGGGAGGGAATGCTTGCATGTGAAGCATCCAGAGCATTTAAAGCTTTATTCAAATCTTGCTATATGACAACAAACAAGCAGAATGACTGCAGGAAACAAGAAACCATGCAGAAAAAATTTCAATGCTGAAAAATTTACATGTTATTCATTTATATCAGGGAATCCAATAAGCCAACACTCATTCATTCATTCA
This sequence comes from Galeopterus variegatus, assembly GCF_000696425.1. Taxonomy (NCBI): domain Eukaryota; kingdom Metazoa; phylum Chordata; class Mammalia; order Dermoptera; family Cynocephalidae; genus Galeopterus; species Galeopterus variegatus. The sequence continues at coordinate 586,520 of NW_007726485.1, read as the reverse complement.
ACAAACATTTACTGAGCCTCTATTACTATTAGGCATTGTGGGAATTGAATAAGACATGGTTTCTATCCTGAAAGGGCTTATAATTGAGTAAAGATGAAAACATCTGTACACACTTCTCTAGTTAGCTCTCAATTGTTGAAACCTAACCAAGTGCCAAGCACTATATGCTAAATTGTTAATCATTATTATCTCATTTAATTCTTGTAAATAATCTTTTGAAGGAGAATTACAGACATGGAAACAGACTGAGAGATTAAGCAATTTCCCTAAAGTAAAAACACCTTGTAGGCTAGAGTCTAATTGTCTGACCTCAAAGCCCATGCTCTTTACACCTGCTATACTGCTTCTCCATCTACAGAACTCAAGAGAGGATGAGCCAATGCCATAATATACAAACCAAATGTTGAAGGGAATGTTAATAAAATGTTAATAAAAATGTTAATTTTTTTTTTTTAAAAAGATGACCGGTAAGGGGATCTTAACCATTAACTTGGTGTTGTCAGCACCATGCTCAGCCAGTGAGCAAACCGGCCATCCCTATATGGGATCCGAACCCGGGGCCTTGGTGTTATCAGCACTGCACTCTCCTGAGTGAGCCATGGGCCAGCCCTAAAAATGTTAATTTTAAAAATTATAATGCTTTGGGATATTGGGCAAACCAGTTTAGATTATTTTAACCTGAGACCTATGTAATTTTCCAAAATCTTAATTAAGAAACAGTGGAGAGAGAAATTCAACCAAAACAATTCTTGAATTCTCAAGTTTTCCCAAAAGATGAAATCTGAGACCTTAAAATTGCACACTTAACATACTTCAAATTTTCTTTCCAATTTCTCAGTAGGATTTTGTATTACTACATTTTTAATTTCAGAAGTAACATGTGTGATTAATGACAAATAATTAGGTCCCTCTTGTGCCTTTATTGCTACCACCTGGAAAGTACCCGTCAAGCCCTGAATGAAAAAAGAGGAGGCACTCCAGGGAAAGCAAGACAAGGGACAGTCTTCCTGTTTTTCTGTATCTGGGAGTCTGCCCACAGCCTCCTCTGACCAGCGCACAGGAATGCTGCATGAGACCAGCCGCAGATGTTGTGGGAGGACTCCCAGCTCAGGGACGGCCTCTGTGTGCCTGCCATCCCACTCACTCAATAACAGGAAATCTTTCACAAACCGCTATCTGGAATCTTGTCTCCCTCACCCCCTGGTTTTCTCACCCCAGGTGTGTTCTGATTGGGGCAGATTCTTGACAGTCAGATTGTGGATGCAAACTATTCAACATAATAAAATTCTCACAAACAGATGGAAAAATACAAGTGTACTTTCAACTCTCTTACTCCCCAGGAAAATAAGTTGCCTATATTTTTCATGTATTTTGCAATCATTGCGAAGAGAGGCTGAAAGCAACTAAGTAGAGGCAAACTGGGGAGTAAGAAGGTGGGGGAAAGGCAACGTTTTCCCCATCCTTGATCATAACTGAGCTCGTAGATGACTGAGCAAAAATATGATGGGAATTGAGATGGGCAGGGATAAGGGGGAGGCCCATTTCGCTCAGACTTTTGAAGCTTAGGTATGGCGGGCAGAAGGGAGAGGGATTACAAGAAAGAGGAAAGTGCAAGGTCAGTGGGGAAAACTTGACAAGTCTAGTTTGACTGTGTCAAGCTGGAGCTAGAGCTCACCGACCCCTCAAGCCCGTTGTACAGACCGGGTCACAAACCCTTCACACGCAGGTCCACAAGCTAGGTAATAGGAAAAGATCCTGGGAGCCGTGAGTAAAAAACTGTTAGGCTTATATTCAGAGCTAGGAGCAGCTGCCCTAGTGGCCTCCCAGAGCGTCCCAAGAAGCGCCATGTATCAGAGCCATTAGTCCTTTATACTTAGGTCCATAACCTAGGTCACCTAGGTGCCCATACACAATTATATTAGATAGTAACCAAGGAACACTTGGGCACACGGTTCTGAACACCTGAGGGCCCCTGACCACTTTCTTGTATTTTCCCTACAGGCTGTCACCTAGTTCAGGGAGGAGAATAAAAGGAGATAAAACCAAAGTATGGACAGAGGAGAAGCCCTGGTGGTGCACAGTTGTGAAAAACAGGCGAAGACATTTGAAAAACTCAACAGGTTATTTTTTTAAGTGTACAATTCAATGACTTCTAGTATATTCACAAAGTTGTACATCCAGCACCACAATCAATTTGGGGACATTTTTATTACTCCAAAAAGAAAGCCCTCACCCCTAAACATCACTCCCTTGATACCCCAATTCTCCCCTAGTCCTAGGCAACCACTAATCTACTCTCTGTCTCCATAGATTTGCCAAGGGCATTTCATATAAATGGAATCATATAGGGCCGGCCCGTGGCTCACTCAGGAGAGTGTGGTGCTGATTACACCGAGGCCCCGGGTTCGGATCCCATATAGGGATGGCCGGTTCACTCACTGGCTGAGCATGGTGCTGACAACACCAAGTCAAGGGTTAAGATCCCCTTACTGGTCATCTTTTAGAAAAAAATAAATAAATAAAATAAATGGAATCATATAGTATGTGGTCCTTGTGAGTACCTTTTCTAGCTTAGCATGTTTTCAAGGTTAGTCCATGTCGTAGCATGTATCAGTACTTCTTTTTATTGCTGAGTAATATATCATTATGTAGATATACCACATTTATTTATCCACTAATCATTGATGGACATTTAGATTGTTTCCACATTTTGGCTATTATGAATAATGTTATTCTGAACATTTGGGTACACATTTTTATGTGGCCATAGGTTTTCAGTTCTCTTGGGTACATACCTAGGAATAGAATTGCTGGGTCTTAGGGTAACTCTATGTTTAACTTTTTAAGGAACTGCCAGACTATTTTCCAAAGCTGTTGCATCATTTTTTTATTCCCGCCAGCAAAGCATGAAGGTTTCAATTTCTCCATATCTTCACAAACACATCATATTGTCTGTCTTCTTGATTTATAGTCATCCTAGTGTGTGTAAAATGGTATCTCACTGTGGTTTTGATTTGCATTTGTCTGATGACTAATGATGTTGGGCATCTTTTTTTTTTTTTTAAAAGATGACCAGGGGCCGGCCCGGTGGTGCACTGGATAGTGCACCGCTTGGGAAGCACGGCGGCGTTCCCGCCCGAGGGTTCGGATCCCACATACAGACCGGTCCCCGCTCACCGGCTGAGCGAGGCGCAGGAGCAACACCGAGGGTTGCAGTCCCGTTGCCGGTCCCCGGTCCGGCACGGGGGCAACACTGAGGGTTGCGATCCGTTGCCGGACACGGAAAAAGACAAAAGACAAAAAAAAAAGAAAAAAAATGACCGGTAAGGGGATCTTAACCCTTGAGTTGGTGTTGTCAGCCCCACACTCACCCAGTGAGCTAACCGGCCATCCCTATATGGGATCCGAACCCATGGCCTTGGTGTTATCAGCACCGCACTCTACCGAGTGAGAGTGAGATGGGGCCGGCCCGGTGGCGCACTGGATAGTGCACCGCTTGGGAAGCACGGCGGCGTTCCCGCCCGAGGGTTCGGATCCCACATACAGACCGGTCCCCGCTCACCGGCTGAGCGAGGCGCAGGAGCAACACCGAGGGTTGCAGTCCCGTTGCCGGTCCCCGGTCCGGCACGGGGGCAACACTGAGGGTTGCGATCCGTTGCCGGACACGGAAAAAGACAAAAGACAAAAAAAAAAGAAAAAAAATGACCGGTAAGGGGATCTTAACCCTTGAGTTGGTGTTGTCAGCACCACACTCACCCAGTGAGCTAACCGGCCATCCCTTTATGGGATCCAAACCCAGGGCCTTGGTGTCATCAGCACCACACTCTCCCGAGTGAGCCACGGGCCGGCCCTGGGCATCTTTTTATGTGCTTATTGGCCATTGCCTATCTTCTTTGGAGAAATGTCTCTTCCTTTTCCCATTTTAAAATTGGGTTGTCTAGGCCGGCCCGTGGCTCACTCGGTAGAGTGCGGTGCTGATAACACCAAGGCCATGGGTTCGGATCCTATATAGGGATGGCCGGTTTGCTCACTGGCTGAGCGTGGTGTTGACAACACCAAGCCAAGGGTTGAGATCCCCTTACCGGTCATCTTTAAAAAAAAAAAAAGGAGGTTTTAAGCCTATACTCACATTTTCTTCTAAGAATATAACTTTTAGCTCTTACATTTATAGTTTTAGCTCTTACATTTAGGTCTTTGATCCATTTTAGGTTAATTTTTCTATATGATGTGAAGGTAGAAAAAGGCCATTTTGAATATTTAATCTTTTAAACTCATCAGGATGAGTTTTAGAAAGATTAACCTGGTGAGAATACATAAAATGGATTAGCTTGGTAATAGACTAAAGGTGGAGAGGCTATTGAAGAAGTCCAAATGCTTCATAATAAAAGAGGCAGTTGAGGAAATTAAACTTCTAGGGTTGAGAACCTAGGCATCAATTTTTTATTTTTTAAGTTCATTGATGATTCTGATGTGCAGCCAACTCTTAGAGGGAGAGGTGGGAAAAGACACTGCAGTATAATGAATGATGGGTAAATGCAAGAGGGTCCTTCATAAGGGCCATGTCTAAGCAAGGTTTTTCCTTGCGTTGCCCTGATCTGGACTTACCATACTTCCAGGAAAAAGAAGTACTTGTGCAGCAGAACCAAATGCCTGTCACATCAGTGCCTTGAACTGAGTGAGCATAGGCTGTTGAAATATTAGAAAATTACTTCACAATCTAGTAAGTCTGATTTCCATCTTTAAATTACCTATAAAGCACAATCTTCTCTTCTGTAGTAGGTAAAAGTGCTCATGTTTTGGATACTATCTTTATTTCATAAACTTATAGATGACCATTTACACACATTCCCATCAGTCGCATCTCCTATCACTTTAAGTGGCTCTCAACTTGGGGGAGCTGGACATGGAAATTCGCCTGATGAGACAACTAAGCTTAATTTGGAAGTTCCATCACAAAGGAAAGAAATGTCTTTTGGGAAATGCTATCTCCGTTCAGAAGCAGGAGACTAATTATAAGAAAACACCTTAGCAGATTGAACTAAGTTATTAATGTATCAGGTTAATTAGAATTTCCACCCAGGAGAAGCTCAAAGAAGTTTTACCTGACCTTTGTGAACTAGGTTAACTAAAACTTGCATAGACTTTAATACTAAGAATTCTAATTTAAAGGTTTCTCAGAACACATTAAACACTATTTGAATGATCCCCCAACTCTGGTTTTGCATTAGAACTACATCTTGAGTTGTAGATTTTTTTTTTTTTTTTTAAGAGGACCAGTAAGGGAATCTTAACCCTTGACTTGGTGTTGTCAGCACCATGCTCACCTTGAGTTGTAGATTTTTTTTTTTTTTTTTAAGATGACCAGTAAGGGAATCTTAACCCTTGACTTGGTGTTGTCAGCACCATGCTCACCCGGTAAGCTAACCGGCCATCCCTATATGGGATCCGAACCCATGGCCTTGGTGTTATCAGCACCACACTCTCCCGAGTGAGCCACAGGCCAGCCCATAGATATTTTCTTCTTAATGCTCATGCCCTGGCCCTTATCCCAGAGTTCCCTGATGAGATCATCTGGGGTGTGTCCAAGGTGCCTATATTTTTTAGAAAGTTCTATAGGTGATTCCTATGCTAATCAGGATTTATAATCAGATAACTGAGCTGGAATGAAGAAATCTGGTTTTAACCCTGGTCTGCCAATACTAGCTATTTTAACCTTGAGCAATCCTTTTTTTTTTTTTTTTTTTTTTTTTTTTAAAGATGACCAGTAAGGGGATCTTAACCCTTGACTTGGTGTTGTCAGCACCGCACTCTCCCGAGTGAGCCACAGGCCGGCCCCATAACCTTGAGCAATTCTCCAAAATCTGAGTGTAGGTTCCTCATTAGTGAAAGAAGGATAATAATGATCATAACTATCTCCCACTATTTCATGAGAGAAAAAAACTGAGAATGCAGATTTTATAAAAGTGCTCCAAAGTGTATTATATAAACACTGAATTATTGTTATTATCAGATCCAATGGTCATCTCATTTTATCTTACCAGCATTAGAATCATTTGGCATCTACCTTCTTGAAACACTGTCTTCTCAGGGCTTCCATGACGTAACACTTTCTGGTTCTCTCTTACCTCAGGGACCACATGCCTCTTTCATTTTCTTTTCTGGCTCCCCCTCTTCTGTTGGAGCTCTAAATGTTGGACAACCCAGGGCTTAATTGTGGTTCCCCTCATTTTCTCTGTATACACTCTTTTCCTTGGTGATCCCATCCGATTTCATGAGATCCATAGTTTGAAATAATTATCTCTATAATCATGTCTCCCAAATTTATGTCTCTACCTGCTGTGGATTAATTGAATTTGGTCCCCCAAAGTTCATATGTTGGAAGCTTAATTCCCACTGTAACTGTTGAGGGTAAGAAATCCTATTATGGTAATTGAAAGGTGCGGCCTTGGAGAGGTGATTGGATTGTGAGGACTACACCCTCATGAATGGATTGATCCATTTTGGGAATGATGGGCACAGTTCTGAGGGCTTTAAAAGGATGAGTATACGAGTAACTCTCTGATCTGCCGTATTCTCACCAGGTTAATCTTTCTAAAACTCATCCTGATGAGTTTAAAAGATTAAATATTCAAAATGGCCTTTTTCTACCTTCACATCATATAGAAAAATTAACCTAAAATGGATCAAAGACCTAAATGTAAGAGCTAAAACTATAAATGTAAGAGCTAAAAGTTATATTCTTAGAAGAAAATGTGAGTATAGGCTTAAATTTTGTGACCTTAGATTAGGCTTAGATTGACCTTAGATTAGGTTTCTGAGATATGACACCAAAAGCACAAGCAGTAAAAGAAAAAATAGATAAACTGCGCATTATTAAAATTAAAAACTTTTGTGTCTCAAAGGATACCATCTCCCACAGATTGGAAGGAAATTTTTGCAAATATACATCTGATAAGAGTCTTGTATCTAGAATATATAAAGAACTATTACAACTCAATAATAAAAAGACAACCGAATTTTATTTTTTATTTTTTATTTTTTTTTTATTATTTTTTTTAAAAAGATGACTGGTAAGGGGATCTCAACCCTTGGCTTGGTGTTGTCAACACCACGCTCAGCCAGTGAGCAAACCGGCCATCCCTATATAGGATCCGAACCCATGGCCTTGGTGTTATCAGCACCGCACTCTACCGAGTGAGCCACGGGCCGGCCTCGCGCCCGTACCGGACCGGGACCGGCAACGGGATCGCAACCCTCAGTGTCGCGCCCGCACCTCGCTCAGCCAGTGAGCGGCCGGTCTGTATGTGGGATCCAAACTCTCGGCGGGAGCGCTGCCATGCTCTCAAGCGGCGCACTGTAGCAGTGCGTCACCGGGCCGGCCCCGAGGTTTCTGAGATATGACACCAAAAGCACAAGCAGTAAAAGAAAAAATAGATAAACAGCAGCGGCGGTGGCCTCCCAGAGGGTCCCAGGGGCCCTGGCAGCAACAGCTTGCAGCAACAGCCTCCAGCAGCAGTAGCAGCCTCCCTGTGGCCCCCCTAGGGGGCATCCCAGGGACAGGGGGCCACATGGATCAGAGCCATTCATCCTTTATACTTAAATCCATAACCCAAGACTCCTAGGTGCACATGCGCAATTACATTAGACTATAACCAAGGAACACCTGGGCATACATGCATATTTACATCAAATGCTTGGCAAGATTCTGAACATCTGAGGGGCCCTAACCATTTTCCTATAAAGTTAAAAAAAAAAAAAAAACCCAATGTGATTTATATGCACACAAACCTAAGAAACAATGACTGGTAACTCCAGCACAAATATGAAATAAGCAGGAATAGAATTATGATTTACTCAGATTGTTAGGTAACAACCTAGTCAACTGGGGAGCTTGAAAAAAATTTTTATTTTTAAAAAGGCCCAGTCTCTAGATTAAATCAGATTCTGACACTGAAGTGCTTGAAATTTTGCATTTCTACCAAGCTCCCAGGTGAGTAGTAAAGACCAACTCATACCAAGAAGGGAGTTCCACTACACTGAAAAGATGTCATCCCACATATGTAGGCGCTTTTTTTAATATGCATAAGAATAGTGGTTGGTATTCTACTTTTTCTTTTGATCTCCTCATCAAAATAGTAATAGAAACCGTTATAACCGGAAAGCACAATGAGGCTCCACATTGTTCTGAAAGAAGAAATACATTGCAAATATGAGTGAATAAAATCTTCATTTACAAATGTTTCCATAATTACCAAATACATCTTCATGGGGGAGAGGGTCCTGAAGACACTAAAACAGCCTTCACAGATCCAAAAGGGGCATGTGGAGAGAAAAGTATAAGTCAGTCTCACACTAACTGAAGTTTGGAGGAAGAGTCCTTTGCTCGCGATTTGCAAAGCTATGAGTTCAGATCTACTGAGAGCCATCCCTTCACCCTGCCACACCCTTCCTAGTCTCTCCAGCCCCACAGACCATCTGATTCACAGTGAGGGAAAATGAATCAGATGTACAGAGAGAAACAGAAAAAAGAGAGAATTTGTTTCATTATTCTAATCATTTCTACCTATCCTCCTTTCTTTCTTAGTTATCATGATTTTTAAAATAATGTTTCACTTATATCAAAGTAATATATGTACGTATTTTTTAAAGCCAAATAATTTTACAAGGTTCTAATGTACAATAGTCCCTTCTTCCACGCCCCGCCCCCCCCATACCCAGTTTCTGCCCCCAAAAGGCAATCACTTCCAACTGTTTTGGATATATTGTCTGACTCTTTCCTCCATATTTCTAAACAACACGATTATATAGGAATTTGATTTTTCAAGTCATATATTTTCTATTGGCATCCTACTCCTGATCAAAAAGCTTTAGATATCTTATAGCTCCACTTATTTCTGGGGAACAACCTCCCCCATGACACACACACACACTCCCCCTCCCTATTAAGTTTTGAGATTTTTTGTGGTGGGGGTTACGTAAATATTTAGTATTTATATTATAACAAATTTGTAAATACATATTATCCTCACCTGAGCCATTTAACTTTTAATTTTCCCCAGAGTTAATATGTGCATCATTTGGCTTAATTTTCTAATTCATTTCGTGCTCCATGCCAGAAGTGTAAATCTCCATCTGATGCTTTAAAAAATATCAGATATGCTATCCACTTTGTCTGTTTTTAAATTTAGATATGTCAGGAGCCCTCCAGCATCCTACTCTAATCTGGGTACTTTGTATTCTAGGCCTGCTACATTATTGTGTTCTGGGAATTATCTTTACCATCACCCTGTGAATTCTCACCTTTTTCTTGTGTTGTGCTCTTTATTTACTACAGATCCCATATTCCTTTCTTGAGTCACTCGGATGTTTCAAGGGAATACATTCTCCAGAGCTTCCTGGGAAAGAACATACTAGAATAAGGGTTTTGAAGTCTTGGTTGTCTTTACTCAACCCTTACATTTGATTGTAATATGGTAGCTATAGCATTCTACATTGGATTTCATTTTCCCTTAGAAATTTGAAGGCACTGCTTTATTGTGGTACAGCTTTTCTCTCCTTGGTATGTGATCTGTTCGCCTTCCCACCCCTTGAGTTTTAGAATCTTCTTTTTAACCCACTGTTCTAAAACGCTTTGTCCTGGTGTGGGATTTCTTTCTTTCTTCTTTTCCTTTTATTTTGCTGGGTACTCAGTGGACCCTTCAATCTGAGACTCATGCACTTCCATTCTGAGAAAGTTTCTTGTATTTTTTTCCTTACTTTCTCATCTCTTTTCTGTGTTCTGTCTTTTTATAATTCACTCGAGTATTGCACCTGCTGAAATGATCCTACTTCCTTATCTCTCTTCACTCAGTTCTCTTTTTTTCCTATTTTTTAAGGAGATGTGTTCAACTTTATCTTCCAAAGCATCTTTTAATTTCATTTTTAGTTTAGCAAATGCATTTTTAGTTGCCAAAAACTCTTTCTTGACCACTGAATGCTCCTTTTTTAGAGTATCCTTTTCTTATTTCATGGATTCAGTATCTTCTTCTGCTCCCTGAATTGTCTCTTTTCTTTCAATTTTTCAAAAACACTTGTTTTATTTTTTTTCATGTTAAATGCTTGCCCCAAATCTCTTGTGGTCCTTCAATGCTGCCCATATTTAAGAGTAAGGCACTAAAAATCTAGTTGGAAGCTGATTGATGGACTTCATTGTACGATGATCGGTTCGGAACCCAGCTGTTTCCCTTGTGGCCTGTATTCTCCACTGCCCACATCCGTAAGTTTTTTTCTTTGGATTCCAAAAGAGGAATCGTCCCGTTTCTAAGTCTGAAGGCCAGTCTTCTGACAGCTGAGTCAGGGAAGGAGGCTGAAGTCTAACTATTAGTGAGCAAACTTTCCCTCAGTTTCCATTCTTAGTAGGACCTCCCTTTCATTTGCTATTTTTCATATTCTCAAATCCAAAGTCTCTCTGATTCAACCACTCTAGAAAGTAAATCTTCAGTCTTCTCTTGGGGGTAGGGAGTTGTAGCCCGGCTATGTAAAGAAATAGTTCTAGAGGCCTAACTACTTTTTTATAAAGACTTTCATTTTCACACAAACTTTCTTATGTTTTCAGTCCCACACATACCGACACCTGTTGCATACCCATGCCTGTTGCATCTAATTTGACCCTTTCCAGAATTCTACTGTGAAAATCAGCTTGCTTCTTGGAGTCACTCTCCTGCAGCAGTTAAGATTGAAGAAAATGGAAATCAGCCCTGCTGGTAATCAGACTGTCAGACTGTGATATCCCTAACCGAACATAAACAATGTTTCTATACAAAGCCATATCACAGTTGCAAAAATAATTAACAATCTTTTCTTCTAAGTGATTACTGCTTTGTTACCACTGACATTGCAGTCTGGTTTTGCTCCAGTCTCCTAAAAAAAAAAAAAAAAAAAAAAAAATTTATGAGATATCCATTTTCTAAAATTCTCCCCCTTTTTTTTTTTTTTTTTTTTTTTTTTAAAGATGACCGGTAAGGGGATCTTAACCCTTGACTTGGTGTTGTCAACACCACGCTCAGCCAGTGAGCTAACCGGCCATCCCTATATGGGATCCGAACCCGTGGCCTTGGTGTTATCAGCACCACACTCTCCCGAGTGAGCCACGGGCCGGCCCCTAAAATTCTCACACTTCTTGATCATCATATCCCATCCAGAGATGGCACCTCACTTCCCTAATTCCTCCTTAGAATCATACATCACAAACCAAATCCTTTAAGAAGCCCCTCCCTATTCCCCCTTCCTGAAATGCTTCCAAGGTTCCTCTGAGGTGTGTTCTCCCTTGCTGCAGCAAATTAAATAAGCATGACTTCGTATAACTCCAGTTGAGTTCCTCAGGACCCATGGCTGGTGAACTTTGACAGAATTCAGCTTTATGTGGTTTGCTAAGTTAACTCTTGTATATCTACTTTCCAGGTTCTAAAATATTCTTGGCCTCTCTCTCTCTAATGTTGCTACAACTTACATTCTCTCTGTCCTTTCTTCCCCACTTGTATGTAAATCAATACTCTATTGCCTAAGGTTGTTCAAAATTGCATTTCTATCACTTGCAACATGTACCTGACAGTGCTAATAGCAGAAAATACACTGGAACAGGAATTACAAATGAATAAATCTGACATCCTGTGCTATGCATGTGAGCTATGACATTTAATTGTTGTGGTGTATATCTATCCCCAGATCTGGTCCTTATACAAAGTGTTAAACCTGCCTACCAAACTCGAGCTGTGTATCAAATTCAACAAGAGCAAAACTTAACTCATCGTCTTTCCCCAGCGGATTTGCTCCACTTCCTGCATTCCCTATGCCTGTTAATCCACCACTTAGTCACACAAGTCAGACACTGGGAATTCATTCTAGACTGTTCCCTCTTCCTCAATAGGATAATATACATCCTATTACCACCAAGTTCTGACTCTTTTACCTCTTCAATATTTCTTGAATTTGTCCCATTCCTCTGTCCCTAATACTGCTTCCCCATTTTAAAGTCCTTATCATCTGTCACATAGGACAATGAAGTAGTTTCTAACTCTTCTATCTCCAGGGAAAGAACCCTTATTCTACACCGTTATTGCTAGAAATCATTATTAAATGCAAATATAATGGTTATTCTACCACTTATCAATGGCTTCCTACTGGCTATAGGATAAAGTCTAAGCTCTTTAATAAGACACACAAAACCCTCCTAGACCTAGTCTCTGCCCATTTTGTCAGTGTATAAATACATCCAACTTCAAATTTAACCTTTTTTTTTTTTTGAGAAATGCCAAAACATGTTGTTTGTTTCTCATTTCCTTTGTTTAGGCATTCCCTCTGGCCAACAATCTTCCTCCACTTTGTCACTTGGCTGATTCCTACAAACTGTCTAAGAAACCCTCCCTACCCTGCCGTTCCCAGCCTAGCTAACATTTGTCAACCAGAAAACTATTAGGCTCTTACGGGTAGGGATTTTGTTTTATTCAACTTTGTATCCTCCAGTGAGTAGCATAAACACAGGCATATAATATGCATTCTATAAATAATGTTGATATTTTCTAACACATATAACCCTATGAAGAAGAAATTATCATCATTCCTCTATTCTCTCCCTCTCTCTTTTAAGACAAATTTAAGATGCCTATTTTCAAAAACTTGTAAGCACTTTTTTTTAGTTAATAATAATGCATAGTATTGGTTCATCAGGAGAGACAAATGTGCCATAGTAATGTAAGATGTCAACATTGGTGAAACCTGGGGAGGGGGATACAAGAACTCTCTGTACTATCTTTGTAACTTTAGGTCCTGTGAACCTAAATCGATTCTAGAATAAACGGTTTGTTTCTAAAATGGATCAGGGCAGGGCTTTGATGGAAAATAAAAATAATTTTGAATTTGCACTATCCATAGAAATTTGGTAAGAACTGTTGTTCACAATAGGTAATGTTAGCAAATGCTTACAAAAAATTAAATAGATATCAATTTGTCTATTTTACTTTTTCCTTCTGTTTATTTTCAGCCTATCTATGCCATTGAATTTAAAGTAAGATTCTTGTAAACAGAATATTGTTGGATCAATTTTTTTTAAATCCACTCTGCCAATCTCTCTCTTAATGGGGTTTTTAGACCATTTACATTGAAAGTAGTTATTGATACATTAGGTCTTGACTCTGCCATTCTAAAATTTGTTTTCTGTTTCCTGTTTATCTTTTCTTGCTTTCTTGTGGGTTATTTGGACATTTTTAGGATTCCATCTTGATTTATTTGTAATGTTTTTGAGTATATCACTTTGTATAGTTTTCTTAGTGTTTGCTCTAGGTACTACAATATACATATGCAATTTACTACAGCCTAGTAGTATGAATATTTTACCACTTCTAGTGAAAAATAGAAACCTGATTTCATTTAGGCCCTTTTACCCTCTCCATTTAAAAAATACAATTATCTTATGTATTTTTTCTTCATATAATGAGTACCATATTAATTACAATTTTTGCTTCAAAAAAACACACATACACAAACACACCTTGTACATATGTGATTTCGTATTTGTGCATGTGTTTTAAGGATAAATTTGTAGAAGGGATTAATTGTTAGAACTGGAGTGTTAGAAAAATTATAGAAGTGGGATTTATCAATCAAATGGTAAATTTGTCTGTAATTTTGCTGGTATTGTCCAAATCTTCTACAGAGAGATTATATCATTTAGCATTCACAAAATTGCCTATTTCTCTGCAATCTCTACAAAACAGTTTGTTGTTAAATCTATGTATTTATGCCAATATGACAGCTCAGTGTAGTTTTAATTTGTATTTATGATATTATGAATTAACCTGAGCATTTCAAAAAATGTTTAAGGGCAACCCTGTTTCTTTTTCTATGCACTGTTTTGTCTCCATTTTTAAAAGGAGCTTTCTTGTAGTCCCTCACAACCACCTCTGCCTACATCTCATTGGCTGGACCTGTCTGAATAGCATCCTTATCTGTAAGAGAGGCTGGAAAACAGTTTTTAAACTGGATACATTTCAGTCCTCAGTCAAATCAGGATTTAGTTCATAGGGGAGAAGGTGAGATGTACGCTGAATAGAGAACTCTTGATCTTGGTTTAACATTTAAATCTTACTGGTCCTTACATGGGGAAAAAAAAAAAAAAAGCAGCCAAAGAAGCAAGAAGTATTAACAGCGATAAGCTAGGGAAAGGTCCTTGATCTTGGTTTAACATTTAAATCTTACTGGTCCTTACATGGGGAAAAAAAAAAAAAGCAGCCAAAGAAGCAAGAAGTATTAACAGCGATAAGCTAGGGAAAGGTCATTGAATTACTATGTTGTACTCAATACTACAGTTTTGTGGGCCGGCCCAGTGGCTCACTTGGGAGAGTGCGGTGCTGATGGCACCAAGGCCCCGGGTTCGGATCCCATATAGGGATGGCCGGTTCGCTCACTGGCTGGGCATGGTGCTGACAACACCAAGTCAAGGGTTAAGATCCCCTTACCGGTCATCTTTAAAAAAAAAAAAAAAATACAGTTTTGTTTCTCCTTCGCAAATGAGAATCTGCTCAATATTATGTAGCCAAATAAATTCATAAAAGCAGAGCCCTTTTTTCCCCCATGAGGCCAATTATTCTATTGTAAAGCTTTGCTTTTTGTAAGCTGGCAAAGAAAGACTCAGAGATGCAAGATTTTTTAAAGTGCAAATTTTTGGTGTTCTGTTTGTAACATAACTTAAAATATTGAAATTAAAAAATGTAAACTCATCTACAAATACATGTCATGAAAAAAGTGGGAACGGATATCTGCAGCTTAAATGGATTCCTGTACTAAAGAGATGTGACAACTAGGTTTGATGTAGAGACCTTGTTTGGATCTTGGTATTGAACAAATCAACTGAAAAATGACATTTGTGAGACAGAGAAATTTGAGTATTAGAGGATATTAGGAAATTAATGTTATTTTTGTTAGGTGTAAAACTGACATTGTGTTTGTCTAAGAATATGTTTTATACAAAAATATGTAGGAGTGAAATGACCTGAGATTTTCTTAGAATGCTTCAGAAAAGAAAAAAAAAGAAGAAAGAAAAATGGAAGGAGGGAGGAAGAAGGGAAAGAAAACATAAGGAGATAAACCAAGTAAGGTTTTCAAAATCTTGATAATTATTAAAGACTTGGCAATGAGCATAAGAGGGTTCACTTATTATTCTCTCTATTCTTGTGCGTGTTTGGAAAAAATTATAAAAGCCATAAAATACCCAAAGGGCATGCAGATTAAAAATGGAAAAAATGTATTTACTGAGATTATTGTCCAAAGTACCTTTTGAATATATCAAACCTCATTATTTCATGAGCACATTAATTATACAAATCCATTTAACAAGCATTCTTACATCTGTGAAGAGCATAAAAATCACGACCTGCATTCATTATGATATTATTACTTAAATCTTTTTTTCTTTCTTAATAACTTGAAAATACCTGAAAACTGTGTACCTTTAAGGGTAACCAAGCAAAGCTTGCTTTGATGCTACCTTTCCCCTTAAGATTTCACATCAATTTTCTGATTCCAAAATAAAGATTTCAAATTTCAAAACACATTTTTGGGAAAAATTAAAAATGAGAAGAAGAAATGCCTAAGTAAGTCTTTGCTATTAAACATGCTTTGAACATACAGAATGAACATACAGAATAAAATATCCATTGTATGTATATTTACACTATGCTAAGGATTCACCCATTCCTTCCTTTTGTCCTTCATTTATAAAACACAAGGTACTTCAAAAAGTTCATGGAAAGATTCATATTTTCTTTCTTTCTTTCTTTCTTTTGGCAGCTGTCCAGTACAGGATCTGAACCCTTGACCTTGGTGTTATCAGCACCACACTTTCTCAAGTAAGCCACCGACCAGCCCTCAATTCTATTTTTCCATGAACTTTTTGAAGTATTACATTAGTCTGTTTATGTTGCTTATAACAAAATACTTTGAACTGGGTACCATGTAAGAAAACAAAATTTATTGTCTACAGTTTCAGAGGCTGGGAAGTCCAAAATCCAGGGAACACATCTGGTGAAGGCCTTGGTGGTGGTGACAGTGATATAGGGATCTCACATGGCAGAATGGCAGAGCAGAGAGAGAGAGAGAGAGCTCCTCATGTGCTCTCATTTTAAAGCCCTTAGAACCATGCCCATGACCACCATTAAACCATTCACTATGGCAGGGTCCTCACAATCTAATCACCTCTTCAAGGTCCCACCCTAAAATTACCATAATAGGACGTCCCATCCTCCACAGTCACAATGGGGGATTAAGTTTTGGGGGGACATTCAATCCAAGGCAATCTTCACACATATTTATTAGGTGATTATTCTGCATCAGCACTTTGTTAAACTTTGATTAAAAGTAAACAAGGAAGATTCATTTCCTACCTTAACAGGGCATACAGTCTACCTGGAAAGACACCACAGAATCCTCCCTCTCTTTCTCCCCATCTGTACCTGCAAAAAGGTTGTTTTTTATTTTGATTAGCAATCATAAATAATTGTGCCTCTGAGTTATTTTACTCTCATTGGCAACAACAGGAAAAGTAATGTTGCTGAGTTTGAGCTAGTCAAAGTTTGGTAAACTCTCTGAATATTCCTGATCATCATAAGCAGCTCCCATGGTTACCATTTAATATGTGGAACCACTTGGTATAATACTTGAGAACTACAACATGAAAATGCTCCAAGATAATTACAGTTCTAACAGATTTCGATTTTACCTTATAAGACTACCTTTGCTGCTGCCACAGTGGCTACCACAGTTATCTTAAAAATAGTAGACTTTTGGGCTGGCCCGGTGGCGCACTGGAGAGTTCACCACTTGGGAGTGCGGCAGCGCTCCGGCTGAGGGTTCAGATCCCATGTGGAGACCGGTTCCCGCTCACTGGCTGAGCACGGTGCGGGCGCAACACCGAGGGTTGCAAACCTGTTACCGGTCAGTAAAAAAGACAAAAAGGAAAAAAAAAATAGTAGACTTTAATAAATGCTTGTTATATGAATCCAAATTAAATCCAATGGCACATTCATGGAATATAGATTTTTTTTTTTTTTTTTTAAGATGACCGGTAAGGGGATCTAAACCCTTGACTTGGTGTTGTCAGCACCACGCTCACCCAGTGAGCGAACCGGCCATCCCTATATGGGATCCGAACCCGTGGCCTTGGTGTTATCAGCACCGCACTCTCCCAAGTGAGCCACAGGCCGGCCCCCTGGAATATGGATTTTAATAGATTCTGTTTTTTAGTCTCAGACCCTGGCCAAAGAAATGTATAAATATAGCCATTATAACTGTCAGGATAGGCTAGTGATTCTGCAGGAACAAACACTTTCAAAAGTTTAGCAATTTAACACAACCAAGTTTGTTTCTTGTTCGTACAGTGTCTGCTATGGGTCCTGATGACTCCATTCAGAAGAAGAAAGGGTGCTATGGACTGAATGTCCGCCCAAAACTCATTAAGCTTGACCCCCATTGTAACAGTGCTAAGAGGGTGGGAAATCCGATTCTGGTATTTGAAAGGTGGGGCCTTTAAGAGGTGATTAGATTGTGAGGACTGGGCCCTCATGAATGGATTAGCCATTCACAGAGTTATGGGCATGGTTCTGATGGCTTTATAACAACAAGTGAGAAGGTTAGCTCTCTAGCTCTTGCTCATGCCATCCTCTTGCAATGTGATGCTCTGCGTTGCTGTAGAGTCACCATGAAGAAGAATGCCCTCACCAGATGTGTTCCCTGGACCTTCGACTTCCCAGCCTCCAACACCATAAGAAATAAATTCTATTTCTTTACAAATTACCCAGTTTCAGGTATTCTGTTATAAGCAGCAGAAACGGACTAATACAGAGGGCTAGAGAGTTGAACACTAGAAATGAAACACCTCCACCTAGAAGTGAACATAACACTTCTACTGACACTTCAATGGCCAAAGCAAGTCATATCTCTATACCTAACTTCAAACAGGACAGGTAGTATAATCGACATGCCTGAAAGTAGGAGCACCAAAAATTGGGTATTGTTAACAATGGTAATGCCTACCACAGATCTAAACAATCAATGAGTTTTTCTTCTTAGCCATAACAAATGTATCTATTTACTGGAGAAATGCTTCCTTTTCATCATCTATTAATCTCAATTTCCCTTGATGTAGTTCAGCCTTTGGATCTTTGCAGGTATGTGTGTCTGCAAAGTTCAACACCTGATACCACACTTGACTTTCATTCTCAGGTGTTGTAAATACAGTCAGTGCTCTAAAAAATATAAAGTGCCACAGAAAAATTGTACAAGGTATAATTATTAATATTCTAATAAGGAAGACTAGCCACATTTTATTTATTCAGACATTCACTCAGCTAAAGAATAAATGAAAACTGACACTGGAAATTGAGCACTGAGTGAAAATGTTTTACCACCAAGCAGAGATCCTGGTCCAGAATAGAGCCTAAGTAGGCTCTCAGGGATGAGGTTCAGGAAAGAAGAAATGGGATAGATCTTTTACAACACATTTTAGAAAAGCAAATTGCCTGAGTGGGTTGATTGGCTGGCTAGATCTGGACTTTACTGGCTTTTAAAGCACTGGGCTGCTTGGAGGACCTCTGCTGTGTAAGTGGCTTGGAATTATGGAATCCAGGCATCTCTGTATCAGAGATGTGTATCAATATGTGAGATCACTTATTCAAGACTATGGCATGCAGCTGCCTCATGCCTGAGCCAGGAATATGTCACCCAGTCAGGTGTGCACTAGTGTCAGTGGGGTAGGTGACCATGACAGAGTTTATCAGTTCATTCAGCAAGTTGAATACCTAAACTCTTCACCTGCCCCATCCTCCTTAGACCAAGCTCGGCCATCTGTCATGTGCTCCCATAACACTCTTTACTTGCCCTATGTAAGTTTACTTATTACATTCCAGTGTTGTTTAATTGCCTGTTATCCCTACTTGACTCTAAGGGCCAGCAAGGCAAGGACCATGTCTATCTTGCTCACACTGTATTCCCCATATTTGGTACAGTGCTGGGCACACGGTTATGCAATGAATATTCTATTGAAAAAATAAACGAGACTGTACACAAGATACTGTGCTAAGCAAGAGATGGAGCAGATTGGAAGATAATAAAACTAGAACTCACAGTCTATGGAAAAGCAATATGATAAACAGGGGTGTTTTGGATTGAATGTCCCTCCAAAATTGACTAAAGCTTGACCCCCATTGTAACAGTGTTAGGAGGGTGGGAAATCCAACTGTGGTATTTGAAAGGTGGGGCCTTTAAGAGATGATTGGATTGTAAGAATTGTGCCCTTGTGAATGGATTAGTTTACTAATGGGTTAATGGTTTAATAGGTTATCAGGGAGTGGACTTATAAGGAGAGCAAGTGAGCAGGTTAGCTCTCTTTGTTCATGCCATTCTCACAATGTGATACCCTGGTTGTCACAGGACACTGCAGAGAGTTCCTACCCAGAAGAACGACCTCACCAGATGTGCCCCCTTGACTGTTGACTTCCCAGCCTCCTAAACTGTAAGAAATAAATTTTCTTTCTTTATAAATTACACAGTTTCATGTATTCTAAGAGACAGAAAACAGACTAATAAAATCGGTGGAGTCAAGTTTTGTGAAGACAGAAGCTTATGCAAACTAGGGAGATCAATTTAAGAAAGAAATATAAAATTATAAACACAAAATTAAGTACCTTGTCTTGGAAGAGGTTCATGCATTTGAAGGGATGTGAAGCTTAAACTTCATTACTTTCATAGTAGTTCACTTATCACCCGAGATGCATTTACTGTACCAATTACTGTGGAATCTCTGAAGATTCTGCAAGGGAAAAGCAAAAATTTCATATAAAAGCATACCAGTGCTTTTTAACCCCATATTAGGCTAGTATGGGGTTGCGTGAGGAAAATCTTAGGATAGTGGTTCTTAAAGTGTGATCGCAGGCCAGCAGCAATAGAAACCCCAGGGAATTTGTTAGAACTGCAGCTGCCCAGGCCCTAGCCCAGACTTACTCAAT